>NC_020493.1:21350962-21377634 GCF_000184155.1 Fragaria vesca subsp. vesca | reverse complement strand
TCGCGAATCACACACCCCGTTCTGATGAATAGTGCCTTCTCAGAGGAGGCACGCGAGGCTGGCGAGTCCCTGTGCGAAAGACTCCTTTCGTACTGGGCAAAACGCGAAGCCTACGACAAGGTTGCGACTATGGAATATGTAGATGAAGTGGTGGATTATTCCGATACCAAGGAGGAAGTTATTCACTTAGCTCCCGCCGCCTTGGACGACACACCACCTCAAGTCCGCGACCCCATTTCACAAGTTGACGTAGGGACTGCAGAAAAGCCCTTACTTATTTCTATCAGTGCTAAGTTGGCGGAGGACGAAAAGGAAACCCTTCTTGCCCTGTTATGCGAGTACAGGGATTGCTTCGCCGACAAATACGAAGACATGCCCGGTTTGTCTCCGGACTTGGTCTGCCACCGGTTACCAACTTATCCGGACCGACGTCCAGTACGGCAGGACGGCCGATTCATGCGAACTGAGACTCAGATTGTAGTCAAGGAAGAGATCGAAAGCATGCATCGATCGGGCATCATACGCGTGGCCAAAACAAACAAGGGGCATAAACAAGGGACATTCACATTTCAGAGAAGCAGAGATTGCTTCTCAAAGGACGCTATATCACTCAAATCAAAATCCAGGGTTTCGAGTTGTGTGGGGTGTTGCAGTATTAGGACTTGATGCTTAGGGGCTAACCGGAGGTGCGGCTTGGCGAACTGGGGGTCGGAGAATAGAGAGCGCCACCGTGTAGAGACACATCTGCAACGCCCCACCGATTTGACCGGTAGCGTGGCCACGATTTGTAGTATCAGCTCTTCGGGTAGTGTTGCAGTAGCCACCATCATAGGGCGCCCCGAGTATCACAGAGAATGTAGCAACTATGCCTGCCTTGAATGGCAACAAATATTTAAATAAATTGTTTTGTTAATTAATCGATAAGCAACAATCCGTTGTAGTCTAGTTGGTCAGGATTCACCCGAAAGACCCGGGTTCAAGTCCCGGCAACGGAATAATTCTTTTCTATATTTTTTTCAAAATTCTGCTCCTCTGCCGATACTAGACATGTTAAGTTCTTCACTCATAGCAGAAGCTGTATCATCAGTTAATCAGCACTGGTACGTACTTCTCTGTTGAGGGTCCACACTCCAGAAATGCATGGCCAACTCTTCAACCGTCTCAGAAAGCCATTTTCCAATCATTTGGTATGAACTCTTTTCATTGGCGAATGTGAGTTTGGCAGACTATTTATACTCTTCATGTCCAAGCACTGATAAAAAGTGCATTTTGATCCACCAGATTTTCACGCTAGACCTGCTTAAGTCCTCGGGTACTCATAAACAAGGCCTTCTGCAACACTTCTTGCCCTTGCATGACCATACAGTTTGCTCACAATAGCCAATGCAAATTCTGCGACAGTGGCAAGTCCACTGCTTGTGATCAGGTTACCATCAATTACTACTTTGGTGTTGTTCACCAACTCATCTGTAGGTTTGCGCACAATGGAAGGATGAGCTATGGCTTTCTTACCCTATATATGAAAGGAAGCATAATGAATTAATAAGCCAAGGAAAAAATAAAATAAAATACTTCATCCGGACTCCTTTCCTGAAAAAGAAAAGGAAAGATGGGGAAAAATTAATTCAAGTTACCTCCAGTAAGCCCTGTTTAAGTAGAATTGCTGATGAGGAACATACTGCTCCATACATTCTTCCAGCTAGTTCTTGTTCTTTGAGGAGACTCTTTAGAATTCTAGATCTGCTTAGCCGCTCAGCCCCAGCATTTCCTCCCTGTATATCATCTCATAAGTCAGACTTTCATTTATGAACAACGATATGATCTCTAGATTCTGACAGGTTGTTTAAAGCACAGACGAAAAATAATTGTATCAGTGTATATTTGCTTTGTCTCACCGGCAGAACGATCAAATCATAAGTTGACTTGGCAGCTACACCAATTAACTTGTCAGCTATGATTTTGGTGCCTTGAGATGCTAAAATCTGCACAGATTTTTCAACTGAAGCAACAGTTATGTCCACCTTTGCTCGCCGCAGAATATCTACAATAGTCACTACTTCAATCACTTCAGAACCATTTGCAACTGGAATGAGAACCTAAATGATATCGAGAAAGAGCAAGCAGAAGGTCAACAGGGTTAAGAGTAACAGAAAAGGAGTACAGAGGCGTATTATGTATCCTAATATTGTTTCTTGTTCATCTATATGAGCATTTTTTATGTTTTATTTTGTTTTTCTGTTTTAAGAGGAGAAAGAAACTTGAAATTTTAAACCTGTCTTTATGAGATAGTAGATTCTTGTGTTTTTCCAACTTATAGAGAAACACTATCAGGTGACCAAAGATTGGTTTCCTTTCATGAATTAAATCATTGGTTACTAGAAGATCAAACTGCACAACTACAGATTATAGGGATCATATTCAGTAATGAGTGGAAACAGAAGGAACTTACTCGAGGAATGTGATCAAAAGACCATTCAATTTTGTTGAACTCCTCCTTTCTAGATTCATCATCAGCAGGTCCCACCAACTAATCAAAGAGACATTGTATTTGTTAAAAGGCTATTACATAGACCAAAATGAAAAGTAAAGATCATACGGATATGAATAATCTGAAAGTGGGATGATATTTTGGATGCAGAATGATATTCATGTAGACAATCTGACAACAGATGGAGTTTTATGACTAAGAAAATAAAATGTGTAAACCAATGACTTCTTGAACATGAAATGTATGGTACATGGCATCTACCATTTCCTCTCTTGTAAGTACGTATTTTGTGCATCAGAAGTAAAC
Organism: Fragaria vesca subsp. vesca; assembly: GCF_000184155.1. Taxonomy (NCBI): domain Eukaryota; kingdom Viridiplantae; phylum Streptophyta; class Magnoliopsida; order Rosales; family Rosaceae; genus Fragaria; species Fragaria vesca. Next base: position 21,374,840 of record NC_020493.1, on the reverse strand, counting down.
CATCAATTCAAATTGGAGAGATAGCATACCAGTGTGAATAATATATTTCTTGTTTCCAACATCTTTCTCAACTGTGAGTAAGTATACTTGTACACTCAAATTTTACTCTGTAATTTAAATCCGTAAATAATACTTGAAAAAAAATAAGGGAAAGGAACTTTCTGCTTCTCAAAACATATGGTTTCTTGACAAAGCATTTTCCTGTCATCCCTGATCTTTTCAAGATCAGTATGGTGTTAGTAAACTGCAGATTCCACCTCTACTCGTTCCCATTATGAAACAAATTGGCAGAAGAGAATTGTAAGCAAATGATCAAAGTAATAGAATTTGAAGAATATGGTAATGCTTTGGAACTTGATTAGTCCAGACATCTAGAATTTCTTTTTAACCTATGGATATAAATGTTACTAATTTTCAGTGTCATTATCTGAATACTCCAATCTCCAAACTGAAAAGTATTTCAAACCTCATTTTTATGCTTCTTCATGAACAAATGTGAAACCAATTTACTCTACATGTGGTAGCATGATGAACATCAAATAGAAAAGCATCACAGTAGCAGGGCTCACCACTCACCAGCAACTCTCCAATTTCCTTGGCGACAGATTCCCCAAATAGCTGTTCCACTAGGCACAGCGCAAACACAAAACAAGTTCCGGGGCCACGGCTTGTTGTGAGCACTCCAGAGACTTGAATGTTTGATTTGACTGCCCAGAAGGTTGGTAGCTTGTCAAAGAATGCAGGGTGGCAAGTTGTCTTGCATAAACAAACTAGAACACCATTAGTCGCAAAAGTCACATCGAAACTTAACAAAAGTTAATCCAATTTAACACACCTGCTTTCTCCTTAGAAGACCCCACGGGAGAAGTGTTACTGCTGGAGCAGCACATATAGCTCCATATAACCTCCTTTTCTCAGCCTGTTGTCTTGTAATTTTCTCAAGTACTTCGCAGTCCCTTAATCTCACCGAGCCAGGCATTCCTCCCTTAAGGTCATAAACATATCAATAACCCTAGAACTTTCCAAAACTACAAACAAACACCACATTTCCTCATATATATCTTTCTAAGAACTTTATATTTTGAATTTTACTCTCATCTAGCAGCATTAGCACAGCTAAATACCAATATTTCTATTATTTCATGACCTTAATACAATCACAATGTCACATCTATTTTTATACACTTTTTTTTTTCTTTGCGTTCATTACTTCATATCTAGTATGCTACCATTTCATGAACCTTAAACAAAAAGTGCTTCAAAACAACTTACTGGTAAAGCCACAAGATCAAAAATTTGATCAGAACAGGAGGAAATGGAGGTATCAGCAACCAACTTAGTCCCACAAGAAGCTTCAACTTGGAGCTGTGGCTCCACCGAGGCCACGGTGACATCAGCACCCGCTCGCCGCAGAACATCCACCATAATCACAGCCTCCATTTCTTCAGTCCCAAACCCAATCGGCACCAGAACCTGAAACAAAAAACCCAAAAAATTGAAGCCCAGTTCACTTAAAAGCTTAAATTCACAAATGGGTACTGCAAAAATACCTTCTTGGGAGGTAAAGAAGCAGCAGTGCTTGTACCCAAAATTACTTCAAACGGGTTGAGGGTTTTATTTGGAATTTCAGATGTTTTTACAGTAGCTGCAACTCTCTGGCCAGAGGAGGCCACGTTCTTGATACGGAAAGAAGAATGAAGAGTAGCCATTGAAGTAAGCTTTGGGTAAGAGAAGGAGAGAACTGAACACACAGACTCCATTTCTGCAAACAAAGTCTCAAACAAATCAACCTTATCTGGGTTTTACAGGGTTTTAACTTTTTAACTAACAAACCCAACGACGTCGTTTCAACTCAGCCATTTTTATCATTATTTTGGGTAACAAGGATAGACACTCCACATAAGCACAGAGTAAGCTGATCACTCTGTAAATACAGTTACGTCTCTCTCTGTTTTAGAGAGAGAGAGAGGAGGGAGAGAGAGAGATGCTTCGGATTTTGGCGAAGAGAGGAGCTTTAGCTTCATGGAGGTCAGTGAGCGCAGTCCACATAAGTAGGGATTACAGCCTCGGAGTCCTCCCCGACGGAGTTGATCGGAATTCCGAGGCCTTTTCCCGGAATTCAAAGGCCATGGACCTCTTAACCTCCGACCTCCAATCCCACATCCAAAAGGTTTACCTCGCTTGCTATGAATTTGTTGTTTATAGATTGGGCAAGTCACAAGTGTAGTGTGAGTGACTTTGTGTTTATTTGCGATGAAGGTTCTGGCCGGAGGAGGACATGTGGCTGTGAAGAGGAACAAGAGCAGGAACAAGCTCCTTCCTCGAGAACGCATTGATCGCCTTCTAGATCCTGGTGCTTCGTTCCTTGAGCTTTCTCAGGTTTTGAACTTTTGATTCCATTCTACATTGTTTTTTCGGTTATGATTAATTGGACCGGATTGTTTTTCGAACATCTGATTGTTTGGGTGTTTTAATTGGTTAGCTTGCGGGGCATGAGCTGTATGAAGAGACATTACCCTCTGCTGGGATTATTACTGGGATTGGACCTGTCCATGGGAGGCTGTGTATGTTTGTGGCTAATGATCCTACTGTTAAGGGTGGGACTTATTATCCCATCACTGTTAAGAAACACCTCAGGGCACAAGAAATTGCCGCCAAGTGCAAGTTACCGTGTGTGTATCTTGTTGATAGCGGAGGGGCTTTTCTTCCCAAACAGGCGGAGGTGTTCCCCGACAAGGAGAATTTCGGGAGGATATTCTACCATCAAGCTTTAATGTCAGCCGAAGGCATTCCTCAAATTGCGCTGGTATTGGGCTCCTGTACTGCCGGCGGTGCCTATATTCCTGCAATGGCTGATGAAAGTGTTATGGTCAAAGGAAATGGTACCATATTTCTAGCAGGACCCCCACTTGTGAAGGTTATTTTCCAGCTTTCTGGTGTTTTAATTGCTTCAATGTTTCATACATTTGGCTTGATCTTTATTGGTTTCTTGCATTTTTCAACTGAATGTTGTATAATATGTGGGAGTGAATTGTGGGCTTTTGTATACTTGTATATATATAACCTAGATTAGTCAAATGCTTGAATAGGCTGCCACTGGAGAAGAAGTATCGGCCGAGGATTTGGGGGGTGCTAGCGTGCATTGCAAGACATCAGGAGTGTCAGATTATTTTGCTCAAGGTATTTTACTTTGTTCTCTTCCACACTTTGAACCTTGTTGCATTTCTTGAAGTAAGTTACATCAGTTTATGGATTGGTTTTCCATCAGTTTATGGATTGGTTTGCCATCAGTTTATAGTATGAAATTTCCTGTTGGCTGTTTGGGTCTCCAGTAGACTAGTCTTTGGGCCTAGGAAGCCGTTGGGATACCGCAGGTGGCAAAAAAAAAAAAATAATTATAAACTTTAACATGTGACATATATGCAAGTATATAACTCTGGCATTGATATCTGGGATATTCAATCCATCAGTTTGGCTACTATTGTCATACAGTAGGTTTTATCTCATGATGAAGGTAGTTTGTCTGATACAATTATGACTTTCGAAGTTGCATTCATCAAGGATACTAGACATAATCTAGAGTTGGTGTTAATTAGAAATGACTCGGTCGAGGACTATCGAGTGACAAACTAGGAAGAGATTTCTTTGAATAATGTATCACTTGAGAGTTTCTTTTACATGACATGTTTGCTTTTGCAATATTTTTTTAGATCGATTAAAATTGCTATTCTGGGCATGAATGTGGAGAAAGAGAGATTATCCATTAGTGCTCTTATATTTACTCTGAACTGTCCTTGCAGATGAACTCCATGGACTTGCTCTTGGAAGAAATATAATTAAGAACTTGCACACGGCTGGGAATCAGGGTTTGCATGGTGCATTGCAGAGCATAAATTCCAAATACAAGGAACCATTATTTGATGTAAAAGAGCTTCGTTCTATTGCACCAACAGACCATAAGCAACAGTTTGACATTCGTTCAATTATTGCTCGCATAGTCGACGGAAGCGAATTTGATGAATTCAAGAAATTGTATGGCACTGTGAGGGCATTTGCACCCATTCAAATTTATATTCTTTCATTCATTACAGGAACATTCAAGTATTTAATTTAATAGCTTTTGTGCAGACTCTTGTGACAGGTTTTGCTAGAATCTACGGACAGCCTGTTGGAATTATTGGAAACAATGGGATATTGTTTAACGAATCTGCTCTAAAAGGGGCCCACTTCATTGAATTATGTACTCAACGAAATATTCCTTTGGTCTTCCTTCAGAACATCACCGGATTTATGGTATGTAAACTTGTTGTCCTCATGTAATTCTTTTGTGAAGAAGATAGCAACATCACTCTGTCTGTTAACTATTCTGAAGAGGGCACCCTTCCAACCTGTGTGCAACCAGAGTTATGCTATGTCAATCATATATATCTTATTTGTGTTGCACATTATATTTATGGAAACAAAGTATCTGAGCATGTCATGTAAAAGAAGTATGTGAGCATGTTTGAGTGTGCAATCTGTAGATTGGTAGTTTTTCCGTTGGTTTTCCTTTTCTACAAATGTATCTGATTGGCTAAGGCTGATTAAGTGAAGATATAGTGAAGAGAGAACCTTGAGACAAGGATGGTTGAAGTATGGAACTGAATGTCCTTCATTTTGTAGGTTGGCTCAAGATCTGAGGCAAATGGAATTGCAAAATCTGGAGCAAAAATGGTGATGGCAGTTTCTTGTGCCAAGGTTTGTTTTTCCTTGTTTCATGGTTACAACTCTTGCATGCTTGTGAAGATATGAACCCCTGAGTGTGTCTCAAGCAGGATGTTACTGCTACATGGCTTAAGACTCTCGAACTTTTTATAAACTGACTCCACTGATCCACGCATAGTGTTTAACATCTTACTAGACACAGAGGCTTGTCTCAGTTTCCAACTTCCCATTTGCTATTATGATTCTATTCACTTTTACAGCATCTTAAATGTTGTTTCCAGTATGCATTTAAATATAAATGCTGTGCTACTATGGTCAGCAACTTTTTGTTTGAAATGCCTTCTTGTTTTAACAGTATATATCTCAGTTTCTGCTAACTTTTTCTCCCATTTGGTATAATCTCTTTAAAGTTAATCAATATTTTCAGTAGAAGTGTTCGAAAGGTCATTGATTCTTGAATGAATGAATTAGTCAAATAAAAAGGAAAGAGAGAAGTAGAACCATGATCTACTTTTTTAACATCAAAGATCCATGTTTATAGGTTCCCAAAATTACTATTATTGTTGGTGGAAGCTTTGGCGCTGGCAATTATGCAATGTGTGGTCGTGCTTATAATCCTGATTTCACATTCCTTTGGCCGAATGCCAAAATATCTATTATGGGTGGTGCTCAGGTGAACCCTTCATACAACATATCTCTAATTAATTTTCCTGTATGAATCCACTACAACACTAACAGCTGCATTAGATGTATTGAGATATCTTTATTACATTTTCAGGCTGCCGGTGTCCTTTCCCAAATAGAAAGGACCAAGAAGAAAAAGCAAGGAATTGAGGTAGAATTTCGATTCTATCTTCCTTTGACGAAAGATTACTTGGTTTCAAATTGGATCAGTGCATTCTTATTTATTGGTATCGTGTGAATGTGTTGTGCAGTGGGACAAGGAAGAAGAGGAAAAGTTTAAGGCAAATGTAGTAGAGGCATTTGAGAGAGAGGGAAACTCCTATTACTCCACAGCAAGGCTTTGGGATGATGGGATTATTGATCCAGCTGACACCAGAAAAGTCATAGGTCTCTCCGTCTCTGCCTGTCTAAACCGTGCCCCAGAAGAAACCAAGTACGGTGTATTCCGAATGTAATGTAATAACAGATACATGATCTATAAAAGAGACCGTGACTTGTTCATTCAAATAATCAAACACGTTCTCTAGAAATGTTGTATGTCACAATCATGTCAATATGTCAAAGAAAGTAAGAAACCAACCCTCTTTGCGTTTTGGTTTGGTGAATCTAACACAGGATGAGCTGATGAGGTTCAATTACAGGTTTGGGTTCAGTTGCATCGGCAAGTCCTTTACCATGGGAGCTATGAGCGTCACAGTCCGATCATCATTTTGCTTTGACTGCTATGAACTCTTCATTTTCCGGAGGGTTTAAGTAGAGAACATTGATGTTAAAAATGTACAAAAAAAAAAAAAGACAATTGGATTCCAATCACAGCGAAATAGCAATGATAGAGAAGACCAAAAGACGTAAGACAGACACCTCTAATCTGGAAATTATAGAACGGGCAAGACTTGCACGTTACGAGAAATCCAGTTCTTCTGGAGTGAGGTCTAGAAAAAAGTCTATATACTCTTTGTTTAAACTTCTGCTTCGCCCATTTGTTTGGCTTATGTTTCTATGTGTTCCATTCATATTGTTCATGGATGAAGGTTTCGTTTACTAGTAGCTTGTCCTATTTTGTACTACATACATAGTACATACACCAGATAGCTGATAAGGGTTGTTCATACAAATGTACAATAGTAAATAAAGATACCCTTCTTCTATCAGATTAATTGCAAATTCCATCATTTCCTCTTGTATTTGAGAAAAACAATTGTAACAAGTATATTTATGGAGATATGCAACTGTGTTGAAATCTTATTTATATATATATGAAGAAGTATAATAACACGAGCGCCCGTGGCCTAATGGATAAGGCATTTGACTTCTAATCAAAGGATTGTGGGTTCGAATCCCACCGGGCGTGCATTCCTCTTTTTGCCACCGTTTCTCTTCTTTTTCCAACAAAATCCAAAACCAATCACACTCGTCCTCTTCTCCACCCATCACTTTCATCATTCAATCATCCCCAAAACTCTCATCATTTTTCACATGCTCTCTCTGAGCTCAGCTTCCCTTCCATCCATGGCTGCCTCCTCCTCCACATTTCCTCTACGCTCCTCACGCGCCGTCTTCCTCTCCTCCTCCCACTCTCGCCTGAACCCCACGCCCACTCCCTCCCTCTCTTTCCCGCTCCGATTCCACCCCAAACTCTCCTCCGTCAAGCTCCCAAATCCCCCGCCTCGCTCCCTCAAGATCTTCTCCGTCCGCGAATCCAAAGGTACACTCTCATAGATCTAATCTCCTTCAAATCGCTTCTCGCTTCTCTTTTGATTTCGCATTGGTTTGCTCAATTGATTCATCACAAGCTATGATTATCAGATTGATTATATTAAGATTATAAGCATAGATATAGATTTAAAGATACACTACTCTAAATCTAATATTATTATTATCAGATTGATCCGCGAGGTTTTTGTTTATGTTGAAGAGATTAGTTGCTTGCTTATATCAGAAATCTTAATGATCTCATGAATTTCAAGGTCTACGATATAATGACTCTTCGAAATGTTGACCGGCAAGTGGCCCTGTTAACCGTATTCTGTTGTGCCTATGCAGCTCCGGCGGTTACCGGGGACTCGTGGGAGAAATCAGTTATTAACAGTGAGACTCCTGTGCTAGTCGAGTTTTATGCAAGCTGGTGCGGGCCGTGTAGGATGGTCCACCGCGTGATTGATGAAATTGCGGTTGAGTATGCCGGCAAGCTCAACTGCTTTGTGCTCAACGCGGATGTTGATTTGCAGATTGCCGAGGACTATGATATTAAGGCTGTACCGGTCGTTTTGTTGTTTAAGAATGGGAAGAAATGTGACACTGTGGTTGGCACCATGCCAAAGGAGTTCTATGTTGCTGCCATTGAGAGGGTTCTGAAGTCATAACCATTTTCTGATTTGTGCCAAAAGGAGTTAACAACAGTATTAGTTGATTTTACCCCGATATGATACTTGTAAGATTTCCTATCCCCTGAATCTTAAAAGGGTTTATACAGGTTGTACATATAAATCGTAGACATATGCCTACTTCATTACCTGCATAGGTCTTAGTTACGGCATTACCAGTTTCTGCTCCTCTTCTTTGGCATTGTCATATTCTCGGTTGAGGCATAGGCGGAAATGTCTTGCACTACTGCTGATTGTTCATCCCCAGTTTAATTTGTGATTGTGATGCAAAGTTAATGATTCATTGGAATGAAACATGGTTATTTGTTTCTTTTTCTCATCCAATTTTGCAGAATTTTGTATTTCTTTTTCACTGCATTGGGCTCCTGGATGCTGGAGCAATTCCAAATATCCCATCACAGATTTTATTCCATCTTGTCAGTTGTATCTCCTGTTTACACCATGCTAGCATCAGAAAGAAGTTGCTCATGACAACTCAAGAGCATTGTTTGTTCAATTAGAGTTACAAAGTTACATGTTACTTGAAATATGCTTTAGCAAATGCTCTAAATGTGTTAATGTTGATCGATGTACTTGCGACAAGTCTCGTGACGCATATTCCCCAACTCCCCCAGTCTATTTATAAGAAACAGAACAATTTCTTTTTGCGAAGGTGTGGCTGCATTATGTTGCGCAGATTTCCATGGAGCCCGAACATCTAGAAGTCCCATTTTGGGTATCGCTCATGCCCTGACATTATGTTGCATTGTGAAGGAAAAGAGAAGAAGAGGGAGTATATGTATTCATACAAGCACAAACTAGCAAAGAGTATTATTCTAAAGACACTCTATTTGTTTTGTCACATCATAGATAAAATGGAAAGATCAATAGACATGTAACAAGATTACATATCTTTGTAAAGATGCGTTGCAGCCGGACATGGCATGTACATTCCAACAATATACACCAAAAGTGTCAGCATATACGTAAATGTAACCTTCTTATTACATTCACAACAAGAAATACCCGACATAAAATCAATAGTCTCTAGAAACGTCACCATAACCATGACACACCCAACGACTCGACCAACAACACCATCCTACAATAGAACAAAATTACATATCTTAATAAAGATGCGTTGCAGCCAGACATGACATGATACATTGTGGGGAGTTCTTCTAGGGTTTTTCTGCAGAGCTCTCTCTTTTATTTTTATTTTTGTAACATGATCTTTTCCGTTCCAACACATTTCTTTTCCGTGTAAAATGCCTTTTGAAATGCATAAGATACAGAAGGATGCCTTATATTCATCAAAAATATCAGCTTCATATCCTTTTCTTTTTCTTGATAAAGGTAGCACCTTATATAATATATTCCAAAAGTATAGACAAGGAGTTGTCGGTAGGGGACATAAATTCCCCACTCTCTTTCCTACCTAAAACACCAGTGACTACAGTAGACAAGAATCGCTAGGATTCAGCTGTAATAACCTAACCTATTCTAGAAGCCTTGATACATCCTAACAATCAATCTTAAAAACAAACAGGCTATTCCAACAATATACACCAAAAGTGCCAGCATATATATAAAGGCAACCTCTCTATTACATTCACAACAAGAAATACCCGACATAAAATCAATAGTCTCTAAAAACGTCACCATAACCATGACACACCCAACGACTCGACCAACAACACCATCCTATCAAAACCCTAAACCCTCGCTCAAAAAAGAAGGACAACTAAAACCAACAGAACCAAACAAAATAACAAGAAAAACAAAAATAAAAGGAAAGCTAGACCTAGGCCCAACCCACATCTATTGGACTTCAAGAGGCAGCCCACCTAAAGAGCTACTATCCTAGTCGCAGACTCGCCGCCATGCCAGCTCCAACCACAATCCGAAGCGCATAGTCGTCCTCGTCTAACACAAAGGAGGCACCACCCTCCACGGCCCACGCACCACCCTCCACGATTGGCAACAAAACGAGGCAAGAAGACCCGACCCAGATTGGGATCAATCGGGCCGCCTACGCCAACGCACACCCGTTATGGGCTTCATATTTAAAAAGCCCAAATCCACATTTCTGCTCTCAAAATCAAAAATTAGGTGGCCCAAGTTTCAGTCAAGTCTCCTACTCCAAATCAAACTCAATCTGTAATAATCCTCTCTCGCCGCTTTTCCTCTCCCAAAACTTAAAATCTCTCATAAATCCCCAAATCCCATTCAACAAAAGCCTTCGCTTCTCTTCTGGGTTTTCATTCAATTCCAGATTTCGATTCCTCTTCGTTAATTATCCTAATTCCTTCGTCGGAGTTGCTTGGCTTTTACGGAAAGTATCCAACTTTGGAGACAATTATGAGGTACACCCTTTTCTCCGTCTCTTCTTATTGCTCTAAAGTTTTATTCTTTCGTTGAATTTGTGATTTGATCGGATTATCAAATTGGGGTTGATTTTAGGGTCGTGTTAGGTTTTGGTAGTTGTCACAGTGCTGCTTTTCTGTGCTGGATTGGATGATTGTTCGAAGTTATTGATTACAATCAATTTGATCCCAAAGCAATAATTTTTCAGAATAGAATGTCCTATTGCATGGTTTTTGAGAGTATATATTGACTGTTATTGTGTTGGGTTGCTGCGCTGAGCTATGATCAATATTTCACATCACTTATTGCAAGCTTGATGCATCGAAACAACATTGAATTTGAGCGAAAAGCAGCTACCTTAGGGGAATATCTGTCTGATCTCTTTAGCTATACAAAAAAGGGTGTTTAGGTAATGCAATGGGAGCTGGGTCATTCCAAATTGCATGATTCCAGCGTGAAAGGTTCTGCGCTCTAATGACTGTCTGAGGGTCATCTAGATGAAAGAGGAATGAAATAATGATTAAGAATGTGAGTGGGAAGACTTTGGCAGATTGTAGGATGGAGTTCGCATTGGTTTCCGGGAATGGTTCATTTGAAATTCACTTAGATTGGATTTCAGCATTTATTTATTTGGTCCTCAGCTTTGTGTTTCTATTGCTTTAGTTAGTTGTTCTTCTAAGTGGATGCCTTGTTCACTTAGTTGTAATGTTTCCTCTGATTCACAATGAATTTCAACATTACTAAGGAGAAATTTAATAAACTCAAGAAAGGAATAGGAAGGGTAAGAGGACCAAAAAAAATTCACAGCAAGGGACATGCTTGGGCCCTGAGGCCAATAATAGAGAGAGAGATTCAGGATTGAGATACAGGGAGCTGAAAAAAAGTGACCATAAGTGAAAGAGGAGAGATATTTTGGGAGAGATGTTTGATTGAGAATGAGCATGATTGGTGAGTAAGAGGAACGGGATTCTAGAGTGAAGAACTGCTTCCTTTTTCTTTTTCGTAAGATTATAAGATAAGATACAATTTTGTTGTGTGCCTGGTTTACCTTTGTATACCTCTACTTAAAATTTATGTTTATATATATGGCTGGATTCAACTTTTGCTTTTTAGCTTGTTGTTTATAATTTGTTTACCTTATTTTTTTCTTTTATTTGCATAAGCAGGTAGACTTGAGTTTTGAGCTTTGATGGCTTGCCAAAATACATCAACATCAATTGTGCCTTCAGACCCCTCCGATCAAAGAGGTTCTTACATGCTAGATGCAAACATGAACGCACTTCAAGCTCCAATGAACCAGCCAATCCGAAGCTCCGCTGAAGGTCCTGTTGCTATCCTCTGGGATATTGAAAACTGCCCTGTGCCAAGTGATGTTCGTCCTGAAGATGTAGCTGGTAACATCAGAATGGCTTTGCAAGTACATCCTGTAATTAAAGGAGCTGTTGTTACGTTTGCTGCATATGGGGACTTCAATGCCTTCCCCAGGCGGCTCCGCGAGGGATGTCAGAGAACTGGTGTTAAACTCGTTGATGTACCAAATGGAAGAAAGGATGCTGCTGACAAGGCCATCTTGGTTGATATGTTCCTGTTTGCTCTTGACAATCCTCCACCATCTTCCATCATGCTGATCTCTGGGGATGTTGATTTTGCTCCAGCACTCCATATACTTGGGCAACGTGGGTACACAGTGATTCTAGTAATACCTTCTGGAGTGGGCGTTTCATCTGCTCTCAGCAATGCTGGTAAGTTTGTGTGGGACTGGTCTAGCGTAGCTCGTGGGGAAGGCTTTGTGCCTACAACTAAGTTTCTAATGCATCCTCGTGGGGGACAAGCTGATATTACTGGCTATTTCATGGGTTGCCATATTAATGATCATATGGATAGCCAAACTGAGGATGAAGCTATTTTATACAGGGGGATCTCACAAAGCTATTACAATTCAAGAGATTTTTCAATAGTGTCACAATCTATGTCTGAATATAACAGTAGTTCCTTATTGATGCCTGGCGGCGCGTCGAGATCACACAGTCTCCCATCAGGTCTTAATGAAGTTCCTGCTGGACCTAGTAGTTCTGCCGATCAAAATGGATCTGCTTGGTGGGTTCAACCAGGGGACCTTAATGGTCTTAGGGGACAGCTTGAGAAGTTGCTTGAACTTTCTGGAGGTTGCATGCCTCTTACTCGAGTTCCTTCCGAGTATCTGAAAGTTTTTGGAAGACCTCTTTATGTATCGGAGTATGGTGCATTTAAGCTTGTTAATCTGTTTAAGAAGTTGGGTGACACAATAGTTGTAGATGGTAAAGGGCAAAAGAAATTTGTCTACCTCCGAAACTGGAAACCAAGCCCTTTGATTTCAACTGGGAAGGATAATAGTAGGAAAGGGAAGGGGACTCAGGAAGAGAGTATGGCTATTATTACAGGTAATGGCTCATCAGAAGAGTTCTCAGAGGAGGAAAGAGTAGTTTTAGAAGAACATGATGACAGGAGTCAAGGACAGACCAATTTGAGAACAACAGGTAAATGTGAAATTGATGACCATGACCTTGAGCACTTCAAATATGAGTTGCAGGAGATTCTTGTTAGCTACTCTTGTGGGATTTTTTTGGGTTGTTTTGAGGCGATCTACCAGCAAAGGTACAAAAAACCATTGGACTGTCAAAAGTTTGGTGTTGATCAACTAGAGGAGCTGTTTGAGAGGCTGACTGATGTGGTGGTGTTGCTTGAAGAACCTGTTAGCAAGCAAAAGTTCCTGGCTGCAAGTGGTGGCTGAAATTATTGAGGTGCTGTTGTTTTAGCAATGGTGTGATGTTTTCAACTTATGTGTGCGCTGGAGGATTGCTGTATGCTTATGCAGCCTGGTTTTTCTCCCTGGTCTTTTTCACTTTTTATTAGAAGTCATGAAGAAAGAGAGAGAAAAAAAAAAAGATGACAGTAGAGCTGGGATACGTTTTTTTATGTTCAATGCGTTCTGCATAGATTTGATGCTTATTATTGGTCTATGCACAACTCATACCCAGTTATTTGTAATTGATCAACTGCTAATGGGAGATCTAAGTGTAAATTTACTTATATGTTACTTTTCTGTGTGATTTACTGATGATAGTAGTAAACAGATCGAAATTAACTTGCATATAGTCTGCTGCGCTCCAACAAATGCTGTATCTATGATTCCACATAACACGCCTAAACACTTGTATGATACTTCTCATTCTAAATCTGTTGATCAAAGAAGATAATAGCTGATCATCAAACTCAAGGCAGCTAAAAAGCTTATGCTAGCTCAAATCCTTAATAGGACAAGGAAACGGTTTATAACATGAACTCAAAGCGGTTTTCATGTCCTATAAAGATTGGAGCTAGCATATGCAATTGCAATTCAGCATCTATAAGTTTGATTTCCCATCCCTTAATGACCAGTCTTCATTCTTCAAAGGTCTCTGCGTCAGTTATGGCTACCACAAAGGACCCCAGTTCGGACAGAAACCTAACATGGCAAAACCAGACAAAGGAAGATCATGATGACCAAAAGGCCACGGTTGTGGAAACAATATTAAGCCGGCCTCAGTTTCCAGATGAGATTATCTACCGAATCATTCAAGTCCTTCCTACCAAATCTGCTGTCCGTATGAGCTCTCTTTCTAAGAAATTTGAAGGTGCATGGCTCTCCCAACCTGTATTAGACTTCGACGAAGGCAACCCCCACGATGACACAACAGACAACATCATTCAGCACACAAAGTTCGTCAACATCTTGGATAAGTATTTGGACTACTTCCATGAAGATGAGAAGGTCAAGCAGCAACTCTTAGATAAATTCAGGGTTCGAATGACTAACTTCTCAGATAGTGACTACTATGGTAGATGAGGTATTGAGTCTTGCAGTTCGAAGAAGCGTCAAAGAGTTGGACATGAGCATTGGAGGTGATAAACAGGCAGCATTGTACTGTTTAACCCTGAAGAACCCCCTAAGTTTGGCGAAATCTATAACTACCTTAAGTTTGGAGAATGTGACGATAGATGCAGAAGAATGCAAGTCTATAATCTTCCCGTCTTTGATAACAATGTCGCTCAAAACTATGCGCCTCGGTTGCTCCTTGATATCTAGCTGCCCTTCCATCGAGTATTTGTCACTCTCTTCTTGTTCGATGCGTGATGGTTCGGCACCATTCTTAGTTTCCAATTCCAATCTCAAATCCTTGAAAGTTACGTACTGTGATTTCCAACATGTTGCAGTAGTGAAAACTAATCTGCTAGAATCTTTTACCTTTGTTTCGGAATCTTACGTTAGGCTCATCAGTTTATCCGAGTGTAGAAACTTGAAATCTTTAAGCATCCTTGCACAACACCCGCAGTACCTTTATATTACTACATGTGGACATTCTGTGAAGGCCACAGTCAGTAGCCCCAGTCTACATTATATTCAGTTTACTGGTTTTTCGAAGTACAAGCATTCCATAGAAGCTCAAAGTTTGGCTAGGGTAAAAATTACTATTCGTCACGAAGAGCTGAACGTCAACGAGCCATGGGAACATTCTTCTTTGCTGAGATATTTTCTTGAAAGCTTTGCTTCCTTCTCCGGAGAAATAGTTCTAAATATTGATCATGTTCAAGCTCAGGCTCTCATCTTTCCAGAAGATTTTAGGAATACTGTCTCTCCACCATTGCCAAACCTGAAGCATTTAAAGATTATCATCATGTCTCCAATATGGGCAGGAAATTCTGAGTTGATGGACTCATTGACTTGGATAGCACCTTCTGCAGAGATCAAAGAAATGTAAAACCGCGGTAATTTATTTCGATCAGTTAATAGCTTTGATTATTGTTCAATTATTTTGATTTAACTTTAGTTACTCGTCAGAGCAGTCTCTTACATTTAGTATGATAAATATTTCTGTTTGATTTCTTGCAATTTGGTGCATTTAGTTTTCGGTTCGGCTATTTTGCAAATCAGATTCGCATTTAAATGGGTTAATCCGAATATTACAGTGAACTGTTTTGGGAGCGGATTCTACGCACCAAGGTGAACAGGCATCATTAATGTGTAAGTGCTCAAATCGCCGTATGGGAAGATCAAACGAAGATTAGAGACCCTAAATTCCTTCATTTCAAATTTCATTTTTGATTTGATCAAATTAAACGCCCATAATTATAGTATATCTTCTTCGACCTAATGTTCTCACCTCCTTAGTTGGAAAAACTTGAGACTATTTTTTTAGCTTTTAATATTGGTAACGGTATTAGTACATAACTATATATGCATGTAGTGAGACGTAGATGACCGGATCAAAATACTGCATATTAGTTACTCAGTTCACTTGCATCTTGGTTCATAAAAGAATTTTCGGGCTTTGAGCTGTGTTACACCTACAAGATACAAACATTTATGTATGCGCGCATATCATAATCACAGTTCTGTACTTTGCTACTACCTATTGCTCGCGATCGGTACCTTTTCCATTTTAAGGAAATATCGATATCGATCGATCTAGCTAACTTTGTTTCTTATTCAAAAGAATCAGTAACTGCATTACTTTTCCCTTTCTACATTTAGTATGCTGTATGCATAACTTTGAAAGTAGGTTGACCTGATTAATTTTACTATGAACAGAATAGTTACTGACCCCGCCCAGGCGCCCATTTCCTCAACATGACATTGAGTATATTTGTAATAACATGTTATATGCTTTGGCTGGAGTAGATCTTAATTAATCGACTTGTACGTACTAGGACACACTAATCTCAATTCTCAACTGAGGAAACATCAAATATATTCAAGAAACACTTGAATACAAAAAGGAAGATCATCAAGAAATAATAATACCAGCTAAGAAAACACCCAACGCATATATAAATAGAATCGATCACAAATATAGTCTCAAATGCTTAATTAAAATGCATAATACCATAAGCTATTCTCAAATATCTTGCAGACGTCAACTTGGTTAAGAGTTTAAGTAGGCATTAATTGATTGGTTGAGTCCTATTAGCTAGCAAGCTAGGCTCCCATGGAAATCAAGGGGCTGTGATCAGCATATGTAATGCAAGGTCATGTAACCAAGCACAGTTAAAGTTAGAGTAGATGTAGACATCATGAGATTGGATGAGCTGCTCTTGTTTCCATCTCTGTGTGGGTGTCCTCCAAATATAAAGACACCTCCACCTCTGCCTTCTCGAGAGCCGCCTTCACCTCTGTTTCCTCGAGAGCCACCTCCACTTCCTCTACCACCACCACCACCACCTTTGGCAGCTGCTGAGGTAATGATCAAGAACAACACGAACACAACTTTCGCAAGCATCCTTAACAAAGTTTCAGGACTGAAATATATAAAAGAGGGCAATTAGCACAAATCAATTACGAATGTTGATTGAACAGCAAAACAAATTTGGAAATGTAAAGCCAAATATTGCCTGAGAAGTAAAAACTATTGTGAAAACAAGGATTCAGTTAGGGATTGTCCAACCTAATATGTACCTAGGCTTACAACTCGAAATGGAAGAGTACTTTTGTCCCTCCAACTAATTATTATTACTCCTACTGTCTTACACCTTGCATGTGAACCTATGAATCATAGTTTTTAAGGAACAAAATCTTCTCGTTACAAGAGATATTATATATGCTAACATAATTGTAGTCTTAGTCTCAGTTGGTGTTCAGTTAGCTAGCTACTTAGAACTAGAAATAAGGTACTTGTTTGAGATGCTGATCTTCATATATTGATTTGCAGAAACGTACTTGGCATGAAGATTTCGGTTATGTAATCACTCTAATAATTTAACCTTCTGATATGACTAGCTAGCTTAAAATTACACTCAGCAACTTAAAAAGAGAATTTTCCGGCAAAAGATCGAAGTTGTAAACAGCGCGCTACGATTATTGTGCTCACAGATTGGCATGGAAATTAAATAAAAGTGTAGATACATAATTGCATCATATAATTTTAGTTTAGTTAGCATGAAAATACCAAAGATATATAACGGCTGTGTTAAAGTACTTACTGATTGTTTGCTCAAAAATTGTCTTGAGAACAATCTTCCTTCTGAATTGCGCGGGCGTGCCAATTTGCGGCCTCGTGGCCAAGCGAGGTTTTTGATAAATATTTTTTGCCTGATCTGACTTTTTTTAAGTGATTGTAGGCCAAGGAATGAACGTCTCGGCCGTTGAGTTCCCTTGCCTTTGTTGCAAAGACTTTCGGTGTTTTCACTGATGTTGCTTTTTTTTTTTGTGATTTTTGTTATAAGTTTACGAGAAATAAAGTGCGAAATGTAATTAAAAGAACCAAATCTAAATTGCATAAAACTTAAAGAACAGAAACTAAAGTAAACGAGAGAAATTAAATTGCATGAAATTTAAAGACGCAAAAGAATAAGTTGCATAAAAATAAATTGCAGAAAGTAAAGAAAGCGATAAAGTGCAGAAGGTAATGAAAGCAATAAAAATATAACTACGCTAGAGCAAGAATGAAAAGATTGATATTGTAGAGAATTTGGTGTTTGTATGAATTTGTATTGTGTTGAGTTGTGTTGGTCAAGAACCTTTTACAATAAGGTTGAGGGTCGAATATATACAATTACAAACACACAAATGACACAGTAAAGGAAAGAGAATACACTTATATATTTGAATTTCGGTCTTAATGACCGGAATCAAGATTATGCTCCATATTGCTCATTCCTTAATTGCACCATATATACTTTCTTTTTGAGGCACTGTTAGAATGGATTGTCTCTTGATCATGAAATATTGTCATCAATGCCTTCAAACACAATTACATCTCGATTATTTCCTTCCTCGATTATATATTCGGTAATTATGATAAATCGCCGTTATTTTCTTCCCTTTTATATATATCGTCAATTTTGAGAAATCGTCGTTATTGCCTTCTCTTTTAATTTCTTCCCCGAATGTTAATATCTAATAGAATTTCATAATAAAATTATATTGAGATATTGCTAATAAAGCATCAAATTTTCCTTATCAATCGGCCAATATTTTAAGGGCCGATTTACCAAAATTGGGTACACACACTGATTCAAAATGTGAAGAAAAGAGGCCTGAGAGTATCAGCTGGTAGGTGCAGTGAGAATAGTTTTCTGCAGAGAGCTAAAAGCTGTGAGAGGAAAAGAGAGATCGGTGTGTTCATATATATGCAGGCAATGCAGCTAGCTGGTGTGAGAGGGTTTAATCATGTATTTGGTCTTGTGGTAGTTGGAACTTGAAAGGTAATAAAACCATGCTAATCACATGGGTGTTTCGATCTCAGTTGGGTCTAACATATCCTTTTACTTCTATTTCCCTATAATGAAATGAAATAATGGATTGTTGTTTTTGCAAACGTTTGTTCTCAAAATGAGAAATTTTAAATACACACCTCTAATCTCTTAATACATACCCTTATTATTTTATATTTCACATCAGATTTTATAGTTATGTTTAATTACAAAAACATCCATAAATTATTAGGGAAAAAAAAGAAAAAAACAAAAACTTCTTCTTCTCTAAAATCTAACTCTTCTCCACTATTACTACACATTAAAAGAAAAGAAATAAAAACTTTTCTCTAAAATTCATTATGTGAATTTCAACTACTGTTATAATCACATGTACTATTTACCGATTCATTTGGTTTTTTTTTTTATTAACTTTAGTTTTTATCTTGCAGACTAAAAACTAGTTTTTATGCTATTTATTACTTTTACTAGTTTCTTAACTTAAAAAAAATTATGTATGTTCAATATTTTTTTTCTTCAAATTCTAACCGATTGATGTCATATTGGAGATTTAGAGTTCGAATATAATATTACTCTTTTGATTATAAATTGAAAAATATCAAGAAAAAATTTCTAACCCGATCAAAAAAATTTAACAGAAAATAAAAAGAATACGTAAAGAGTGGTGTGAAATAGTAAACATATAATAATTATATTAAATAACAGATTATTATTAGTTTTAGATATTAATGGTAATTTAGGCAGGTTAAGATGTGTATTTAATATAATATTAATATAAAAAACTAAATAAGTAATGTATTAAGTAAAATGTGTGTATTAACTATTAAGAGATTAAAAATATATATTTAAAACTCTGCATGCACTCTAATTAAGGGGTCTGCATTGCTTAGTTTGTGCAGTCCAGCTTAGCTAGGACGTTGACATGTACGTAGTATTAACGTTTGGATTGTGAGATCAATGCCTGTAGCATAAAAAATAAAAAATAAAAATAAAAAATTAAAAAAAAAACCCTCGAATTATATGGATTATGGAAGCATATACATCTAAGACAACTTCTGTAAATTGGTTTCCTTCTAAATGATGCTGGTTACAAAATTGTGCAACTCCAGAACCAATAAAAGCAAACATGAATTAACTTCCCCAAAAACACCAAAAAGAGAACGGGTTCTTATACTATCCTCTGGAAGTTGTTTGATGTGCTTCTGAAAAGGTTAGGGTGAAGCAAATGTAGAAAAAGGCAATCTAATATAGTGATTTCAAATATGCATGCACTTGTGCTACCCCCTTTTCGGTGACTACAGCAAATGAAGGCATGCATCAAACAGACAAAATATTAGGAGGGGACTGTGGAGACCCAGTTTCAAGCAAAAAGCTTCTGCTACAATATGACCTGGATGTACTTGAAGAAGAAGCCAGATATCTCCCATCCCCACTGTGACAGATCATGTCATTCCTATGCATCTTCCCTTTACTGTTCCTTCCTCTTCCTTCTGTCTCTTCATAGTCTTCATCGTTTACAGATGCAATAAATCCACTATGCATTGGGTCCGAACTCTCGTACAAAAGCCTAAGCACCTGTTTGATTGAAGGCCTGTCCTGGCCTTCCCTCTGGGTGCACCAACTGACAACAGACATGAGTGTTTGAAGCTGATCCAAGTTATATGAGTCCTTTATACGGGGATCGAGTAAATCTGGTAGTCTTGATTCCGATTCCATGTATTTTTGAGACCATTCAACCAAATTCCTGTTGTCTTGTATTGCTCGTCTCCCAGTCACTATCTCCAACACTAGGACACCATAGCTGTATACATCACTTTTCTCTGTTAACTCCTGAGTAACGACATACTCCGGATCCATATAACCTGAAGATATCCAACATATAACCTGAAGATCTTAAGCACCAAATATTAAGTTAATGTTTCAGTCTAATAAATAGAATTTTCTCTAACCTGGAGTTCCCCGGATATCAGTATTCACCGGTTCAAAGCAAATTGAACCATCTTTTGATGCATGGACAAGGCCAAAATCTGCAACCTGAAAGAATTAATAAATTTAGTTCAAATCATTTAAAGGGGTTCTTGCCATTCAATCATTCCAGAAAGAACACGCTTATCAATGTGTCCGTCCATCTTGAATTGCAGTGGTAATTGTGCATACAGCCACTATTTACCTTGGCCACAAAATTTTCATCCAGTAAGATATTGCTGGACTTGATATCTCTATGGCAGAGAGGAGGATCACAATAGAAGTGGAGATACTCCTGTATGTCAAAACGGCAATTAGAAACTAAAATTACTATCATGCGCTATCTATAAGGCTTTAGCAAGAAGTAAATGACAAATCTAATTGGAGCAGTCAGTCGAAAATTGAGATATTTCTGCAAATTACCAGAGCATTAGCCACATCAATGGCAACTTGAACTCTAGTCCGCCAACTTAGAGGAGTTTTATTGGGAGCTGTATGAGTAAACTTAATCAGAAAACATGGGACTTTAAGAAATGTTACTTTCAAAATTGAATCACAGAGTGATAATATTACTATCTTTCCTAGCATTTGAATGCATGTATTTATCATTCAAGAAAAGAAATGAATCTCCATATCTAGTGTGATGTCACCAAGATTTTAGGAACTAAACGCTGTTAAACAGTCATAAATTTTTAGCAATGTTGGAGACCAAATGCAACTATAAGGGTTGATTTCAAATACAGTAAAAAATATCATGAAACCATCGTCTTCTATAAAACTGTTTCACAGTTGCACCATTCTCAGCACAAGTGATTGAAGAGATAAAGAAACATACAATGAAGATGATCCTTCAAGCTACCATTTGCCATGTACTCATACATCAGAAACCTGCCATGGAAGTAAGAACAGCATCCAGAAAAAGCATTAGGCCACGTACATGATATCCACAACTTACACAAATTCATTTTCTGATCAGAAACATAATGTGTACCTCTCATGTTTCTCAATGCAGAAACCCCTAAGAGAAACAAGATGACGATGATGCAATCTGGCAAGAAGCACTATCTCTCTGCAGAACTCATGCTCCCCCTGCTCAGAAACTTTGTTCATCCGCTTCACTGCTGCCACTAAACCATCACTAAAGTGAGCTTTGTACACAGTTCCAAATCCCCCTTGTCCAATGTTAGTACTGAAATTGTCTGTCGCCTTCTTTATCTCCTTGTAGCTGAATTTTTGAAACATAGATGGAGGACCTGCACATGAGTTGCATCCAAGACACCCCCAATGAAATGATTTAGTTACATTTACCAGACATCAACAAGGCAAGCTACCAGGAAAAAGACATAACTGTACCTTCCTGAAATTTCCTTAAAGGACGAGGTGGGGGAAATGATTTAGATGTCTTATCTATATCTTCAAAATCCATTAGCTCTCTGTTTTTCTTACGAATAAGAACTATCAAGACCAAAAGCATCATTACAGCAACAACTGTTACTGCAATGCCGATAACTGGAACCAGGGTCAGATGGTAGGCATGATGTTTTTCACTAAAGGGTAAGCCCAACAAATGTTGGTTTGGACTAGCAGCTACCAATGGACTTGGAGATGCCATTGGGGTGGATGATGGCGATGGCTCTGAAACTATTGCAAGAAAGAATACGTAATTACAATAGTATCAACTTTGGAAACTAATATATATGAAAAAGTGAGCCACTTGTTTTAAATGTTGTATCACATAACTACCATGAATACCTGCTGAGTTATGAACTACTACAACATGATACACATGATTTAAATACTGAAATAAATAGATCAGAACAGAATTCAAACTAGAAAGTAAATAATTATATCAAATAAAAAGATCACCACGAAGTTTGGAAAATAGTATGAAACTAAAACCAGATCATGTCCTCTGTTACATACAACATAAATCTCATTTTCTTCCAAAATTGTGAGTACCTGGTAGGATGTTAAGCCCCTGGACTTGAAAGAAACAGCTTGCAATGCCAACAGCTGAAGCAATATCAACTTGGCTTGCTAGTGCAGCAAAAGTTGCATCACGGCAGGTATTGAATGTTATATTAGTTTCAGTTCCTAATAGATGATGAAGATATACAATACCAGCATTTATACACTTCTTGCAATTACTTTCCCCTGAAAGTGGTACTTTGCAATTTTCCATGACATCAGGGAATTCTGGAGACTGCACCATCTGTGTAACAGTTGTTCGACCCTTACACTCATAATTTACTGGGATTTTTGTCCCCAAACCACAGAAAGCTGTTGCATTCTGGGGAACTCCATGCAATTCTAAAGTTTGTGATATGAAATCAAGGCATGTGTTGGATAAGTTTGAAGGTACCCCTAAGTTGCTTGTTGCATTTGCATACTGAGCAATAGATATTGCAATGAAAGCATTTACGTAGCGGCAACATTTTCCTCTGTCGTCTCTATTCGAGCACAAAGAGGCAACTAGAGTAGCATTTGATCTACTTAAATTTAATGGACAGTCTGCAGGAGTAAAATGTACTGTTAATAATTCATGATGATAACATTATGGTATCGATCACAAGAAACCATAAATCATTCAAAGATCATCGTGTGAACAATTTTTGTAACATAATAAATTTGCAGCTTTTGTGAAGGAGTGTTAGGACTGCCAATAATATAGATAAATACATTAAAACTAGGGCTGCCACTTGGTTTGGTAAATACCAAACCGATCGAAAACCAACCAAAAATTTATGATTTGGTAAACCGAATTTTGGTAATCGAAATCAAAAAAACCGAAACCGAGAAATATCGAAAAAGTTGGTTTGGTTTTTGGTAAATACCGAATTTACCGAAATTCTAATTATTTAAAGACTTATATTTCTAAAAACACACAGACTAATAATCTTATCTCACGTTTTCAATTGTATATACCATTTAGTAAAAAACAAGACAATGAATAGAAAAATTCAACTATACTTGGTAGCATTCGGGTCTTAATTAAAGCGATCAACTTTAATTCAATGTTACTTGTTATATAAAAACGCTCTTACCTACCCGTCTTAGTCGATTCATCACACACACACATATAGACAAACCCACTTAGATGACATGTAACCGCCTATGTAAAAATTTAGGAATGTTTTTACCTCTCTTGATGATAGGGCTCCCCATAGGAAGCACAAGCGTAAATAGGGTTAGCCGCCTTGATCAAGGCCAAAACATTATCAAAAATACCTAATTTTTCTACCATAGTCATATTTCACTATATTGATCACATCATAGTTCACAAGGTTTTTGAAAATTTTGCTTCCTCTTTGTAGTTGGTTCACAAAGATGTACATATGCATATAACTTACTAAATAAGTTATACCACATTACCAGGCATGTTGTGGCTCCAATGATTACAATTCACAAATTAAAATTCGACCGTCTGATGTGATCATTATAGTATAATACAATTATGATAGAAAATTCAATTGTACTCAATAATGCTTGGGTCTTGATCAAAGCGGTCAACCATAATTTAACGTCACTTATTACACGAAAAAGCTTTTACTGCCTTTATGTGACTT
>NC_020493.1:21337265-21350942 GCF_000184155.1 Fragaria vesca subsp. vesca | reverse complement strand
TCCACACACATACTTCACATAGATGACACATAACTTGTCATAATAAAATTGGAAACATTTACATCCTGACTATTTCGGTAGAAAATTAAACCATACTCGATAATGTGTACTGAAATGATTATCTTTTGTATATGTATTATCAGACTCTAGAAACTCAAGTGATATTTAAATTTTATAGTTTTGTATTGTTTTGTTATATTTTGAAAATATATTTGTTGTGAAGTTTGGTAATACCGAAAAACCGACATCCGAAGTTGGTAAGATTTATCTCATACCGAAGTTTTTGGTTTGGTAATTGAAAGTCATATTTCATTACCGAAAGCTTTGGTTTTGAAGTTGGTAACGCCTATTACCGATTCGAACCGACCGAGTGGCAGCCCTAATTAAAACCCTATATATTGCATTAGCAATGTCCGATGTACTAAAATGCAAGTTTCTAATCTTCAATTCGGTCTGCTTGACGAGTGTTTGGTCTCCAAACATGTACCGTCTCTTTTTTAGAGACAGGAGACTTGATGGGATTGAACTTATAACTATCTTAATCCAAACCCTGTTACCCACTGACCCCTCATTACCTCCTGTAGCGCCTACCGCTTAAACATCTATTGCTCATTACTAAAAAGAGACAACATTAACTTCAGGATATTAGCTCTACTGAGAAGAAATAGAAGAAAAAGAAGTACCCCGGTCACAGAGCTAAAAAGAAGAAGGCTTTGAGCACAGAAGATAGATTCTGCAGATTTCTCACTATCAAAAAGATACTTCATCAGCAGTGACTCTATCCACAGACAAAAATACTTTTACTTTCTTAGAATATCCTAACAAGTTCAGTTAACCTCAAGTGTAATAAAGCTTTGAAAAGAAAACGAAAACATAAATGTTCATTCACTTGTCATTGATGCAATCCTCGATCATGCTCACGTATAGGATGCAACACCAAGCAAGCACACATAAGCACATTACTTATAAGATACAGCCTTTAATTTTTAGTGATAGACAAATATAAGATACTACAGCGAGACAACAATAATACTGAAACCAGAGAGGTTACTCAAACTACAAAGACCCAGTTGCAGTCCACCACTTTGGTTATGAACTACTATGGAAAAACTGCAACTTTGAGAAGAAGAAAAAATAATATTCTGAAACGTCCATTGAGCTGAAACGAAGAAACTCACAACAAGGAGCTGAACACTTAAACACACAGGAAGCAAATTACATCTAGGACCACCATCAAAGCAATGAGCTTGTCTAATTCCAAACACCCCAGGAAGTCATACATTCCATAAAAGACAGTAAGACACCATTGATAATCACAGCAAAATATAATAGGATATGAAAAAGATTATAGAACTCACGGGTTGCCTTAAAATCAGAAAAGTCGAGGACTTGGAATAGACCCATCTCCAGAAGTAGTACATACAACAGTAAATATCCAAAAGCACCCAAAACATGAAATTTCAATGAGAAGGGAAAAAGAAACAAAGCACAACACCAATAATAAACAACTAAACATCTGCAGGCTCTCTTCAATCACACTGAAAGACATAACATACAAAGCAAAAACCAAATAACAAGAACCAAACCAAAGCAGAGATATAAGAAACAAGAATGTAAGTGTGGCCCAGAAAATATACTAACCAGCCATTGCTAGAGGGATTAGCTGCAGTCCAATAAAAGCAAGGAAACCCAGAAGACATCCGAGTCTGTAAACCACCATGGTGGAGAAGAAGAGGGAAAGCTGGGCTGAGCGAGAGAGAAAGAGAGGTGGGGTTGAAGTGGGTTTCGGGAAGAAACGACGACCGAGTGTGTTAGCACATTGGAACCATAAAAACGAAGGCTGTGAGCACTGTGCGAGTGAAGCATGTGAGAGAGAGAGAGAGAGAGAGAGAGGGCGAGAGAGAAGTCTTGTTTGACTCTGGAGTGTACTAGATTTGGGGCCCGCCCCAAGTTCTGGAATCAAATTCTTTCATTTTCTCATTTTTAGTTTTTAACAGAAATTTATAGTAATAGTGGGTGTCACTGTGCATGGTCTTCTGGGGAGTAGGGGACCCAGATAACTAAGATAGGATACATTATACCCTCAATAAACTATGAATGTGACATGTAGCATGTTTTCTGCATCAAATTTGATAAATAGAAAGAGTTTTACAAAGAACAATTACATATTGTACCCCAATCTAATCCAAGATATTGTTTCCTTTTAGAGGAATTCAGGATAGTGTAATTAGTTTTGATCGTTCTCATTTTAAACAAATAACATGTTACATTTTAAATTTGTGACTAAATAGTTTTACAAGGAGTTGATGTTGTAATACGCACACTACGGTCTACATAATCAAAATTATTAATTACAGTATCAAATGCATCATTCGATCATTTTGATAAATCTAATTTGTAATTCAAAACATACCGTTGTTTAACTATAAAATTTACGATCGACTTAGATAAAATATATTCATCATAAGAGCAAACTGTTGTGTACAGATTAATGTTTGATAGCTTGGTCAAGGACTGATAAAATTCTTCAACACTAGAAGAAGAGCAATAAAGCTGTTCTCCTATTATAGCTCGAAAGAAAACCATAGCAAATGTTTCCATCTAAAAGAAAACAATAGCATATGTTCTTGTAATCTTCTTTAGATGTTTCAGTTTGTGATGTTCTTTGCTTTGACCGAAAAAAAAAAAAAAAACAAATGTTTCCATCTGAAAAAACAAAATATTAATGTTGGTATATAGTAAATTGTTAGTAGCAGTGGTCCAATATAATGTTTGAGGAGTACAATCATCTCATGCTGGTGGCCTGACATTATTTGAGGAGTACACGAACTTCTTCAAATTCCAAAGGACGGTTCGTTTTCGGCCTTCAATATGTCAATATTCTTTTTTGGTGTTTGGGGTTTTGACCTTTTTCTGAAGATAAAATTACTTTGCTAAATTTTCAACTTTAATAGTGTTTCGTAGACAACAATGCAAAGTTGATGATATTTTGATTTGTCATAGAGAAGGTTGATGATTTTTGTTTAGTTGGCATGAAGAAAATCATGATGGTGTTTCTTAACCCTCTATCTTTTGACAAATAAATTGAGGAACACTCTCGTTGTTATGTTTTTTATTATTGGGAAGGTAATAAAATAATAAGTTTTATTTTTGGTCGAATATGAAATAGTATGCTTCGTACTAAAATAATAATGTGAAATGCTTTTACGAATTTGTGTCACATAAAGAGTGGAGTTTGATGGAACTATTAGCTCCACTTCTCCCGGAGCCTAATACCCAAACCTAGGTTTCGTGAAGCACAGCGGCGGCGACCCGACGGGTCATCTGCTTGCTACAAGGCGTCTCTGGCACTGAGCCTTGTCGGCAAGCGAAGGAGGTGGTGGAGTTTGATCGGTTCATTGATTTGGGTCGGTGACATGGGAGGCGACGATGAGTTACTTGTACGACGTCGACGAGTGATTCTTTCCCGGATCTGTTTCGCAGGGACGCGCGAGGCGGAGCAAGTAGAGGGTTGCGAAGGTGAGGAAGGCTGCTTTGAGGCAAAGGTCTCTAATCTCTGGTAGCCTAGAAGTTGTGAAAGAGAGCGGAGGAAGGTCTACATCTCAGCGGTGGTGGTAGTTTGATTCTGCTTGGCAGTTCTTTGCGGCGGCGACATCATGAGCCTCAAATCTGGACGACCACCGGACTGATCTGTCGGTCAGAAGCTCCAACGATAGTCGTCTCAGGCCGAGCTAACTGGGCTAGATGAGGGGTAGGTTGGGCTTTGGGCCTTGTCTTGCTGAGCTGCATTTGTGTGGGCTAGTGTGATGGGGCTTTGTTCCTTAATTAATTTCCTCATTCTTTCTCCATGTGGGCTTAACCTATGATTGGACTTTTGTGGGAGTGACATCTCTAACCTATATGGCTGCTAGTTTGAAGTTGTTCACTGATCTGATGAGTGGAAACGTACATCAATGAAAGTCTTAGGCGTCATGCTCTTCAAGAGTAGAGGATTTTCTGTTTTTTTTCCTTCTTTTAGTTGTTGTGTTGGATTGTCAGTCTTTTTGGACTTTAGTTTTTTAGTTTTAGTCAAATAAGGGATCTCTGAGCTTGTAAAGGAGTTCTATCTGACCAAGCGTTTCACTAGTTGTACATATTGGCTATGCCAACTGGAATTATCTCAATTTCCCTAAAAAAAAGGTGTTTATAGCTTGATATACAAATTAATGAGTCCCCGTTCAAAACTAATATAGCCATGTTATCTCGTGTGAAACATATATAAACACATGTTCCCTATGCACCGTGGTATTTTATATACAAATTTATGAATGTGTGACTAAATGACGACACTTTTTGTGTTTACCACCATGTTAAGTTTCGGGAAAATTGCAAGGTAGTCTAATGATTCTTGCCTAATTGGGTGTGCTCCCCAACCTAGGTTCGAACCACGACACTGTTAAAAGTGGCTAAGGGAGGGGCTGCAATGCTCTGCTACCTGTTCGGGCCTTCAACGAATTAGTCTTTGGGCTTAGAAAGCATTTGAGATACTGCGATCTTGAATAAAAATAAAAATAAAAAAATCAGGAAATTGCTTGCACTCTTCTTTAGAATCAATAAGTACAAACTAGTGTTCCAGAATTTAGATTACAGTAATCGTTTAACTAAAATTTAGTTTTTTAGACATTGAAATGTGACTTTCTAAATTTACAAAAAAAAACCAAAAAAAAAAAGTGACTTTCCGAATTTGTTAATTAGTACAACAACACAATTTTCTAGAATGGGAATTGAATTGTAGACTAGCTAGTTGCATGCTTTTGACGACCAATTGTGGAGTACGAAAGAGAAATTTAAACATGCGTCTATGTTGTTGTTACTACACTAGCGATGATGAAGCAACATCGCTTGTGAGACTAAGGTTCTCTTTTAGGAACAATATTTGGCAAACTTATTGATACTTATACGTTACAAATTTCTAAAGAAAGAAAGCTGCTTCAAGCAAACACCTATTTATTTCTTCGAGTGATCTTCGAGCAAACACTCTAAGAGAGAAGGGAAGTAGGGAAGAACTATAGTCTTTAGCTTAAGGACATATTTGATGATTCCACAATGTGATTCAAATTCAATAAACAAATAATTAGAGAGGCGGGACACTAATAAGAGAGTGAATATCGGGTGTAAAAGAGTAATATCGCATGCAGCTAAATTCCATTATTATGTATTTTGTATAATAAGTAATAGTGTGCATATGACCACCAACCATGACTCCATGAGGGGATGCAAGCTAGCACTACCATGTACTAGTACACATGAGAGTTATACGAAGCCATGTGTTGAGCACATAAATAACTATTCATTTGCTTTTTAGTAAAAAATAATGTGTGCGCGGTACTTTAAATGACATGTTATTTTAAAAAAATATGAATGTGTGGGTGCCCGACCAATGTATGTAACTTCAAATCTTGAATAAAATGTAATCTTTCTTCTATAGTTCTATACTACCTTCTTCTCCTAATTTATTCATCTTTATTGTTTTGTTAACTTGCTTGTATTTTAGATTCTCATATCTCCATTCAGCTCATGCAAATTAATTTTTACAAACTTATATCAAAATCTCAAAAGTAAAATTATCCAACATAGTTTCTATAGCTAAGGTAGGAGTAGTATACATGCACTTAAGAATGCTCTTACCTCACCCCACACTCACTTGAAGAAGATTAGATATGAGCTCAACTCCCGCTCAACCAGTCGGCCATGCATGAGTTGCCCTGCAGCCCTGTCGTTCGTGAACTTATTTTCCGGTAGCGGAGCTATAGCACTGCAACCCTAAACCCTAACTGCTCCAATCCCGGCCAACCTTATACCCCGTAATCTCGTTTGCATTTGGTACAGTGAGAAGGGTCATTTTAGGTCTGGACATGTTTTTTCCGGCTAGGACCCCAAGTGATCCATTGTTCATTCCACCTACATCTATGGATGCGCCTACGAGCACCGGCTGCTTTGGATTCCATAGAACTAGAAGCATGTCTTACTTGTGTTATCTGAGTTTATATATACATTTATCCTCCTGAGACTCTCTTCTCATGAAGAAACTTTAGAGGTTAAATTAGTAGTCGATTAAATAGGTTTCTCATCATTTCATTCATGTGGTTTTGCTTGAGCTTGAAGGACTTGTGGAGACATTGGTCTGTCCAAGCCCTTGTAATCAACCAACAAAGAAGAAAATTTTTGCATGACAAATCAGATGGGTCGATCTGTTCATTTCAAAATTTGGCATAGCTTCCTTTTGGAAATCCTCATCCACACCCCTATCTCATGATATGATTGACATTCTAAAAATTTGAACTCGCAACTTGTGCAACGATAACAATTATCATCCTCCTGGTCAATCGAAAATTAAGATCTACATTTTTTGAAATAAAAGTTGATATCTATAAAGCTTAACATTAACCTTTTTTTTCGATAAAAATTAACATTAGCCTTTGCTAGTTTGTTCCCACGAAAAAACCCCAAAGGGAATTTGACTGGTAATAAACACGATTTGTGTATGCTACCAAAAGTACCAACTCTCGTGTCGTCAACTCGGCAGCTTTTATTATATTCAACTCGGCAGCTTTTATTATATTGCATGTGTTCATGTATGAATTTCTCAGAGGGAAGATGATGCGTGGGACCAAACCTAACCAGTCATATAAGAACTTTTGGATACTGGTTTCTGAGACAACCCCCCCCCCCCCCCCCCCCCCCCCAAGCCAATTCACATTGCTACACGGCGGTAGTTCTGGGTTTTGGGCTCTACCTCTATATATTTGTTTTCTTCAGTCTGTTTTTGTTTGGTTAGGTTTCTGTGAGGGAAATTTTCATTGAACTTGTTATTCTCTCTGCAATGGAGCAGGTAATCAACTTGTTCTTAATCATCATCTTCTTTCCTTCATTCTTCTTCTTCGTGTATGGCTTACTAATCCATCTTTGGTTTTCCCTTGCAGAGACTCGTGCTCATTGCAACTCTGTTTTCTTTGCTTTGTTTCCTTCCTGTTTCTTCAGCCCGCAAGGTACCTCGCTCTGTGTAATCATTAGTTTTTCATCCAAAAGCATCAAAACTGAAAACCCATTTCAGTTTTTGCTCAAATTTCACATTTTTCATCAACTAAAACCAACACCAACCATCATTTTTGCTCTGTTTTCTCTGCTATTTCCAGGAGGGACAGAAATGCATCAAGAACAGTGACTGCGACGCAGGATTGCACTGCGAGACTTGCGTTGCAGACAACAATTTTGTGCCAAAGTGCACGAGGGTAAAACCCACAAGTCCAATATCTGAGGTAATTTACCCGATTCTAATCTTCAGCTTTGGCTTTGGCTTTGGCTCTTAGCATGTCCTTTGTAGCCTGTTCAGTAATGGTGTGGCAACTTGGAACAGGTGAAAACGCTGCCGTTTAACAAGTATTCTTGGTTAACAACCCACAATTCGTTTGCGATACTCGGGCAGAAGTCGGCCACGAAATCTGTGATTTTGGCTCCGACGAACCAGCAGGACTCCATTACCGATCAGCTCAATGTACGTTCTTTATCTTCTTTACTTTTCTGCAAATTATATATTTTTTTTTCCTTGTGTTTTTTCTCGGGAAGAACAAACACACACAATTTTTTTTCTTTTATCTTTTATCTTTTATCTTTTTTTGCTTGTATGATGTTACTGATGATATTCATCAAAAGCACACAGGCTTGTACTATAGTTGGAAAAAGACCAAACCCAACCTATCAGAAAACACCAAGCAATGCATGAATAATTGAGTGAAAAACAGATTAGGAGATGAAAATGATTTATGTGGAAGTGGGAGAAAGCCGAGACTCGCACGACAAATAAACACATTGTTAACATTTCTAACAAGTTTAGAAGATTGGACGAGTCTGGACTCCGGAATTCTGGATTCAAGATTAACATTTATATCATATTTCGAATATAAACCATTAGTATGTTTTGAATCCAAACATCGTTTTTCTTTTAAGAATAAATCCTAACAGCCTTGGACCATGATCGCAATGATAATTGGTAGTTTTTTTCTTTTGTTGAACGTGGTTGTTGGCCTCCTAGTCAGATTTGTACATCAATAAATATTGAAATTGATAGCTTGGCAAAAATTGGACGCCACTTAATAAAAATGGAGGCTTGGGTAGCTGCAGATGCAGTAGGATTCCTTATACACATTGAAATAATGGTTCGAGCTAGGTTATATCTTGGTCCTAATTATAAGCATTGAAGGGTATTCATACAAGTTGGAATAACCTCCCCAATATTTGTGTTGGTCTTTGTATCAATGTGATACTCATGATTTCCAGCAACTGCTGAATTTGACTCATCTGCAAATCTCACTATCATCTACATTTCAAAATCATCCACACACGTACATGTAGGTTACTTAAACTAGCATAACTCTATAATTTAGGTACTTAGGATTACGTAACAACTGGAGAATGAAGATGAACTCATGAAACTATGATCAGCTTCAAATGCACTTCTAAAGAAAGAAGCAAAAAAAGTGTTGCGGTCTTGGCTTACCAGCAAGTATATCATGTTTTTTATGCTTGTACAACCGTAGAAGGATGGATAGGCAAGTCTTGAGGACTCGACTTTTTTACCTACTTCTTTAATTAAGATCAAATTGTTATGGATTAGGTGTGTTTTGACTTTGATAATTTCCTCTTCCTCTTGTTCCTCTATTTTCTAATTGAGCACGAAGGGAACAAGCATATACTTATAATGAATATTCATAGTATGAAATCGACGATGATGATGATACGGAAAAAAAAAAAAAACTAATATTATGATATGATGATGATAACTACTTGCAAAATGCACCTAGCATGCTTGCTTTATAATACAAGCAAACCTTATAAGCATCTGTCTAACAATAAACATATGACCCATGAGGGGAGTCATATATATATTGACCTTAAAAGGAACGAGGGAATCAGATAGGTGATCCAATATTAATAATCATTTCTATAATTGGAATAAATAAATAATTATTGCCATGAGGATAAATAATTAATATTCTGCATTCCATGTACTTTACCAGTTTACCTGCATCAGTTGATCTCTTGTTTCACTTCAAAATTATGAGATATGTTTACAAAGTTGTATGATCATCTTGCAGAATGGTGTTAGAGGCTTAATGTTGGACATGTATGACTATTTAGGTGACATTTGGTTATGTCACTCGTACGGTGGCCAATGCTACAACTACACAGCTTTTGTGAGTGTATATATGCAGAGTTTGGAATGAATGAAATTATTTTGATACATTTATCAGAATCCTGGTTAACTATATATTCACTTCTTTGCTTATTATAGATATATTTAAAGGTTGGTTTTTGAAAACATATATAGTGATTTGGCACCACATGCGTTTCTATACATCTGAACTGTTAAGTCGATAGAAGTGAAGTATGAAACAGTGAAACTGGAGAGCTAAAATCACTCCATAACACGTTCTAATCTTGCATGATCTTATTTATGTATCAGCAACCTGCCATTGGAGAACTAAAAGAAATTACGGCATTTCTTGAAGCAAACCCGTCTGAGATTGTGACGATTATAATTGAAGACTATGTTACATCACCAAAGGGGTTGACAAAAGTGTTTGATGCTGCTGGTTTGAGAAAATTCTGGTTTCCAGTTTCAAGAATGCCCAAAAGGGGTGGAGATTGGCCAACAGTTGCTGATATGATCCAGAAAAATCAGCGTTTGCTAGTCTTCACTTCCAAGCAAAGAAAAGAGGCTGATGAAGGCATTGCTTACCAGTGGAGTTATATGGTAGAAAACCAATGTGAGTCCCCCTTTTTAATTGATCTCTTCCAATTTTCTTACAAGTGGTTCTCTTTGTTTCTGTAATTATTATTATTTTTAAGCAAAATTAGATACAATTTTGATGGAACTGAAATATATAGATGGAAATGGTGGCATGAAAGCCGGATCATGTCCAAACCGTGCGGAATCATCAGCCATGAACACAACAACGAGATCATTAGTCCTAGTGAACTATTTCCGAGATACCCCAACCCTCCCTCAATCTTGCAAAGATAATTCAGATTCGTTGCTTAACATGGTTAATACCTGTTACAATGTGGCTGGTAAAAGATGGCCTAACTTCATTGCCGTTGATTTTTACAAGGTATGAATGATTGTTTTTAAAATCAATAAATATAAGTCGGACTAGAAAGATAGTAGTTAACTTAGAAGTTAGGCAGATGCTCAGCTCATTCTTATATGATTATTTCATTTTCCGTAATCAATCAATTTAGAGAAGCGATGGTGGCGGTGCTCCTAAAGCTGTAGATGTGGTAAATGGTCATTTAGTTTGCGGGTGT
This sequence comes from Fragaria vesca subsp. vesca, assembly GCF_000184155.1. Lineage (NCBI taxonomy): Eukaryota > Viridiplantae > Streptophyta > Magnoliopsida > Rosales > Rosaceae > Fragaria > Fragaria vesca. The sequence goes on along the minus strand of NC_020493.1, from coordinate 21,340,595 downwards.
GCAAGCATCGCCGATTGCAAGGTGAGCTAGCAGCTTCCCACAATTTTTATTTCATGCTGTCAGATCAGCAAGATCAATCTGAACAGCAAGTATTACCTATGTCTGCTGATAATGTATTCTCATGTTGTCGCAGGCGAATGTGAGCTACGGAACCTGCCCACCTGAGGCTGCTACAGTCCCGGAAGGTGCACCAGAAACGAGTGATAGTAGCTTTAGTTACTCAAACAGAGGGCCAGTGTTGTTTGGAACTGTTCTTGTGATCCTTTACTTCTTATTGTCAGTGTAGATTTTATAACCTGAACTATGAACTATTTATTCTCTTCTATGCATTACATGCTAGCAAACAGGCAATTTGGAATTCGTAGTAGTGATTAGTGGAACTCATGTAATGCTCTAAGATGTATATAAAAAATGCACTAGCTAGGTCTGCTTGGTTCTTCCAGCTTTTTCTTATGCACTATCATATGATTGGGACTATTATATGATTGTTCTGGTGACCTGGTTGGGACAATTTTGTTGGTGATCATGTGAGAGTTAGGAGTGAAGAATCATGTTCACATCTTTGTCTACTCTGGCTGCCAATCAATTATGGTGCATTATGAACTAAAAATAAATAAAATGGGTGTCACCACCTAGGGCACCTAGGGGAGTAAACAAACCCATACTTGACGTAATTATACCAACGACTATCCCTTTCAATGCAATGCTATATATCCCTAAATAGAAATTGTTTCATGATTGACATAAGTTTTGGAGTTTGATTTGGGTGATCACCTTTTGGGCTTTTACTAACTTATAGTCGTCTATTTGTATGAGGGTGGATCTGGGTCGAGTCTGAGATCTGGACTTGGTACTTCATTGATCCATGAGGAATATCTTTAGTCTCGAAATTGGTTAGTAGTGAGTTCAGAGAAAATGGCGATTATTAGAGTTTGATGATAGAAGATAATGTAAACATGTTGGATTAGAATTCGATCGCCTTTGAGGTGTTGGTGAGTGACTTATCCGGTTTACTATGTATAAATAAGGGGTCCTGCATTTTCTAGTGTACGTGATATACAATCTTGCCATTGAAAGATAACTGAGAGCACATTGCAGAAAGCCTATTCATTTCTAGGGTCTACGTTACTAGCATGTACACCAAATACTCATTTTACCACTAATAGAACAAAAATGACAAGTTAAATGCGTAAAATTTACAACATTGACAACAAAATTACTACATTTGTTTTACACATTTACATATAATTGAACCAAATTACTAAGTTGTTACAACGACAACAAGTTGTTCATAAACTTGTAAATTATCTTAAGCTGAGTAATAACCTCTAATAGAACAAACACTAGTCAATCACCTGCGCGTTGCTACGGGCTAGAAATTTTTTGACAATCACTGTGATTGGACTCAGTCTTTTCAGGGTAATCAAAACGGACAAAGTGAAAGAGGTGTCATATCATTCCTAGTGGTGTAAATCTTATAATAAATTTTCAGAATATGGATGATGTAGAAATATGCAATAATGTACTTATTTTACTATGAACCAGGAATCGTAATCACATCTCAAACATATATGAAAAGGAAAGATAATATATTGCAAATACATTTATTACATTACATGGGAAAACAACAGAAGCAATAACAAACAAACAAAAGTGAGGCAATGATCGTTGCGAATAGGATTTGCACATCATTAGTGTTCTACCTGTTTCATTTCCACTTGAACTGCGACTTAACTCAGGAAAAAGTGATTGTATTATCAAATGACCAAACACCTTCATTTCTGGAAAATCTGTTAAATGCATCATCGGAAGTACTCTGGTACAATGCAGATGAAACAGATTTAATCAAAATGCCACAATGACGAACATAACATGATTAAAGCCTGAAATATTGAATTGTCATACAATGTAAATCGATCCAACATGTGCATGCAGATCAAAGTATATATACCTAGACAGATTAATTTCAGAGTTGCCAGATATCTATTATGAGTGATCGATCATGCTTATCAAAGCCAGGGAAGACATTGCTTTCACATCAGTTCATGGTATATGGTAAAATTCCAGAAGGTACATAACACCTTTCAATTTCGGAAGTCACTATGTTCTCTATATCACAAATTCACCTATTGAAATGCAAGTAGTATGAGTATTGATGAGCACATTTTATATCATATTATTATCCCTGATTTATATGTGTTAGTTACTTGTTTTAATTAGTATGAGTTGTTTAGTTTGCTTTTGTGTTCTTATAGATGTTTTGTCTAAATAAATAGAATGTTAAAGTTATAGTAGCAATTTACCTATTTTCATATAGTAAATTGAGTCTTTGTTTTAACATGAGTCTTTTTCCCTTTAATTAGATGAATAATTGCAACACATGTTCTTCTTATTCTAGTAGCTTGTATGCATATATGCATGTGTTAAATTGGTGGATTATTTTCTCATGCATTAAGTGTGATGTGTGGAAATATTACCATGGCATCCATTGTTGAATTCACTTTTGCTTGTTTGATTCATAGGTATATAGATGCATTGATACAAACAGAAGAGAGTATGAAGAATTTCCAAGGACATATGCCATGAAACAAGGAGGCAAGAAGCAAGCAAGCAAGCATGATTCTAGGAACTAAATCTTCAATTGTTCAAAGATTATGTACGTATCTTCTCTTCATTCACATGAAAAATGAGAGAATGAAGCTATGTATGGAAGCATTTATGGATGGAGACTTTAGCTATCAAACTTGAGAAGTTTGAGAAATGGAGAATCATTTTCACATGGAGTTGAAATTGAATGAAGATCATTGTTGCCCTATAAATAGATGTTGCTTCAAGTGAATAAAGGGAAGGGAGGAAGAGAGAGTGGAGAATTAGAGACACATTGTTTGACACGACCCACCCTGAATTTCACCCTGAAACCCAGAATAAGTCGTGCGGGGACCACCTCCAAGGAAAATTTACTGAAAAGATTAAGAAAATCTCCCTTGTAGATGGACAACCCTAACTCGAAAATTTCATATTACACTTCTGAACATCACATAATATACAAAAATTCTAAAGTATTCAGAGCTACTAAACACAAGCGGAATCAAGAAAATACGAGTAGGTTGAACAGGTAACCTACTGGCGAAAACTGGCCGAAAAGCGGGTGACTATGCCTCGTCTCCTACTAGATCCAACCCGAACTCTGCAGACTGGGCAATTTAAAACGAAGGGCCCAGGGGAAAACATTTAATAACGTCAGAGTGAGTGGACAAAAATAAAATAATAAATAAAATATTTATGTTTCCCCATTAATTTCTAAGGAAAAAATCGAAATGCATGCCGCAA
>NC_020493.1:21313609-21336569 GCF_000184155.1 Fragaria vesca subsp. vesca | reverse complement strand
AAAAATAAAACAACCCGAAAAATAATAACCCGAATAAAAATTACCTTTTACTAGCTAAAATTTACCATTTTTACCGTCGTCGTATTTTCCTCATACTAATAATCCTCCGCACATAATCGTCTCCGAAACCCTTCTAGGGACCAATTAAACTATTTACTCAATGATCGAGACGGTAAAATTCTTATTATAATCAGGCTAGTAAATAAGGTGAAAATATAAGGGTCGGGATGTGACACTCACAACATCTCCTTTTGAATGTTATAACTTATAAGCATGTCTGTAATAATTATAGGTTGAATTCTATGTCCAGAAACTGGCTATTGTAACAGCGAAAATGTGTGCTAACATGACAAGTTGACAACTTATTTGGTCTACAAACATAGTTGTTGAAGTCTACTTTTACAGGGGAGTGTCATGTTTCTGTGTATTATTTGGGTAGGTATGAGTTGTTGTTTCTTTCCTATGTGGATTATTTGCCTTCTCATAATTGTGTGCTTAGTAATTCACCTAAATTTACATAAAATTTACATTGATCCTCCTTTTAGGTGTCACCGGAGCTGCCGGCAAAGAATTCAACACCCGTGGATATTTCATCTGAATCATCGGTGATCAGTCCATGTAGGTATATCTTTAAACCGAGTAAGGTTTCACAAACTTATGAGATGGGGAAGAATGTTGAGAAAGAAGCCTCATGCCAGAATATTGAGAAACAGAGGGATGAAGAAAAAATAATTGATCTTACTGACTCCTGCAAGAATGTTGAGAAGGAGGCCTCATGGGTGAATGTTCAGAAACAGAAGGATGAAGAAAAAATAATTGATCTTACTGACTCCTGCAAGAATGTTGAGAAGGAAGCCTCATGCCAGAATGTTGAGAAACAGAGGGAAGAAGAAAAAATAATTGATCTTACTGACTCCTGCAAGAATGTTGAGAAGGAGGCCCCCTGCAAGAATGTTTATGTTGAGAAGCAGAAGGTTAGGGAGTTTAAGATTGATGTTATCATGGATGTGGATGACGAAGCAGTCCTGGATTATGTTTATAATGGAGTTGGCAGTGAATTGATTCTTGTTGAGTGCAATGGTCAGAGTTGTAAGAGGGCAAGGACTCTCCTACCGAACACATGGCTTAACGATGAGGTTGTGACCATATTTGCCTCTTATCTACTTGCAAGTAGCACTGGCGACAATGTTTATTTCCACACTTTTTTCAGCAACAAGCTAAAATCATATTGTACGTATGAAAAACCGGTAGGAAAAGTTCCTACACCAAAGAAAATGTGGGTAAAAAGTTACAGTAAATACCTTCCTCATTGCAAAAAGGTTAGTTTGCAGTTGTTTTTATAATCAATAGGGTTGAGTGATATTTGGATTTTGTATGATGTCTGACATTAAGAATTTTTTTTTTAACAGATGTTCATACCAATCCATGACTCAGATCATTGGTATGTCTTTGTTGTGTGTATAGATAACGAGACAGGAGAATACTGGGTTAGCCTTTGAGACAAAAAATCACGCAAGGATCACTGCAAAGATATTGTAAGTCACACGAAGCCTTTTGTGTTCATAATCCCAGCAACATTGTCTACTCAGTTGCATGGTTATTCTGTCATGATGTAACAGTTGAATGTCTTTGACATTATTTTCGGCCATCTTGTGAAGAAGACTAAGAAATTTGAAGATTTTCCCATTTTTAAGCCGCCACAATGTCCCAAACAAGAGGGTACTGATGACTGCGGGATCTTTACAATCAAACACATGGAGCAGTATGATGAAGAGTGATGGACTGAGGTATGTTTTTCATTTGTACTAGAGAATTTGAATGGTAATGAGTGGCATGGGCATTAACTTCATTGAAATTTATGCATTGCAGTATAACTCAAAAGAGGTTCGCAAATAGCTAACCTTGAAATTGATAAGGAACAGATACAACAGCAGATGGCAAATGATGTGTAGAAACATCAAAAAAAGATTACAGAATAAGAAACTGGAAAACAAGATTGAAGAGCCTCAGAACAATTAAGAGACTGAGGAGTGCGAAAAGAATGTACAAGTCCTGAAGCAAGTGAAGATTGAACCGACCGAGAGCAACACAAACGGAAAACCACAAGTGCACGGAACTGTAAAACCTCGCAACAGAAAGTGTCCGCCGTAGCCGTTGGTAGAACCTATGTCTCCTTATTGTAAAACCTCATCCTCTCACATACGATGTGTACTATATTACTATGTATTAACTACTTTATTATGTGTACATTATTCACATGACATGTGTACTTTATTACAACATATTAACTACTTTATTATGTGTACTTTCTTGAGAGGTCTACCTATTTACGAAGCCTGGTCTGCTTATTTACGAGAAATGGTCTACTTTTTTTGTGAAGCAAAATGGTCTACCTGTTTACGTAGCCAAACCTACCTGTTTTGTGAACGTGGTGTACTTGTGCTGCGAATCACTAACTCACACTACGAGTAGACCAACTCTAGAGTGTCCAGAATTCACGGATACTTGAAGAATTCTTTACAGGTCTACCTGTTTACGAAGGCTGTCTGTTTATTTACGAGCCTGGGTCTACTTTTTTTGTGAGACAAAATGGTCTACTTGTTTACGAACACTAACCTACTTGTTTTGTGAATGCGATGTACTAGGTTTACGAAGGACAATCTCACACTACGAGTAGGCCAACTCTAAAGTGTCCAAAATTCACACACTTGAAAAATTCTTGATAGGTCCACCTGTTTACGAAGACTGGTCTGCTTATTTTCGAGCACGGGTCTACTTTTTTTGTGAGACAAATGGTCTACCTGTTTACGAACACTACCCTACTTGTTTTGTGAATGTGGTGTACTAGGTTTACGAAGCACTGACTCAAACTACGAGTAGACCAACTCTGAAGTGTCCAGAATTCACACACTTGAAGAATTCTTGGCAGGTCTACCTGGTTTACGAAGGCTGGTCTGCTTATTTACAAGCGTGGGTCTACTTTTTTTGTGAGACAAAATTGTCTACCTGTTTACGAACACTAACCTACCTGTTTTGTGAACGTGGTGTACTAGGTTTACAAAGTACTGACTCACACTACGAGTAGACTAACTCTAAAATGTCCAGAATTCACAGACACTTGAAGAATTCTTAGCAGGTCTACCTGTTTACGAAGACTGGTCTGCTTATTTATGAGCACGGGTCTACTTTTTTGTGAGACAAAATGGTCTACTTGTTTACGAAGACTAGTCTGCTTATTTACGAGCACGGGTCTACTTTTTTTGTGAGACAAAATGGTCTACCTGTTTACAAACACTAACCTACCTGTTTTGTGAACGTGATGTACTAGGTTTACGAAGTACTGACTCACACTACGAGTAGAACAACTCTAAAGTGTCCAGAATTCACAGACACTTAAAGAATTCTTGACATGTCTACCTGTTTACGAAGGCTGGTCTGCTTATTTAAGAGCGCGGGTCTACTTTTTTTGTGAGACAAAATGGTCTACCTGTTTACGAACACTAACCTACCTGTTTTGTGAACGCGATGTACTAGGTTTACGAAGGATAGTCTCACACTACGAGTAGACCAACTCTAAAGTGTCCAAAATTCACAGACACTTGAAGAATTCTTGACAGGACTACCTGTTTATGAAGGTTGGTCTGCTTATTTACGAGCACGGGTCTACTTTTTTTGTGAGACAAAATGATTTACCTATTTACGAACACTAACCTACTTGTTTTGTGAACGTGGTGTACTAGCTCTTCGAAGCATTGACTCACACTACGAGTAGACCAACTCTAAACTGGTCTGCTTATATGGGTCTACCTGTTTTTTGAACATAGTGTACAATGTTTACGAAGATTAACCTACCTGTTTAGTTTGTTTACGTGGTGTACATTATCATTCATCATACATTCTGGAAATCAAAATCAACACAAGGTAGAGGTTCTAACAGTTCCCAGTTCTTAAACGAAAAACATAATATCATATGTAGCTAGTTTTACAAAACACATAACATGTCCTTATAGTTCATAAACGAAATATATAATAACTTTCCGAAATTAAAGACAATTAAAATTTTTTGAAAATTTAATAATTTTCCGACGAAGATTCATGTGCATCAACTGTTGGCAGAGGAGTTAGAAGGGCCCCCTCGGGCCCCTTGTCTTCCGGGAGGAATGCCAAGACACTGATTTTGCGATCTGGAACTAGTTCTAAAACGACCAAATCTTCACTTTGGATCCCGCACAACGCCAAAAAGGTGTTCCACCCGGTGCTAAACTCAATATAGTTTCTGTTTGTGCGAGTAAGCTGCACGACCGTTTTAATCGCCGGCGCCGCCTTCAGGTGAAACTCAAATAGACCCATTCCGACATCAAGAAGTTGTTTGTGGAATGGTCCGTGAGCATTGATCTGTGTATAATAACCTGCATAAAATAATAAGAACACTCTCAAGACAAACCACAATGGAACTTCAATGCAATAATGAAAGTTGAAGAAAGTTACCATTGGGCGCTCAGAAGCATGGGTGACGCGCCTAAAGAATTCAGGCCGGGGTCCTCTGTAAAATCCACAGGCATGGTTCAAGCAAAGGGGAACGTCGACGACAATGTTTCCATCCGAGTAAAATGCCCTAACCTTGAATTGCATGTCCCCCATGTAATCCACCACAAGGTAGGCCTCAGAATCGTTCTGTATAACGTCGTTCACAAATACACCCCATCCTCTGCGCAACTCAACCCACTCATGATCCCGTTTCACAGAAACTGTCCAGTCTTTTGGATAACACCTTTTTTTTCGACATCACCGACCATGTATTTGTCAAAAAATGACCAAGGTATCTCCTGCAACGTCAAACAAATGATTATGATTGGTAGATGGTTTAGTAAAAAAAAAAAAATGCAGCCGGAGTATAAGATAAAGAGCACTCGTACCAATTCAGTTACATTGAACCCTGCTTTGTTAACCTTGGCTAAGAACAGAGGAAGAGAGGAAGCTGTGTTTGCCATTGACAAGTTTGGCTTGAAAGGTACTATCTGGTATGCTGGAAACTGGAATTCCAATGAGTGATAGCGGTTTGATGGAAAACTTTCACTCAAAAGGAAGTTATAAGGCAACCGAAAAGGCAAGGTAATACCCATTCGAAAAGTCGACCCTGTTTATGAAGCGTTAATAATAAAGCAGTGACCAACTCGATAAGACGTCTGGGGGTTTGATCAGACGTCTTGGGTAATTGGTCAGTCCACTTGTTGGATGACATAGGTCTACCTAAATCATGAGCAATGTATATGAAAATCATGACCTTAGGAAATTCCAAAAAATAAGGAAAATACATACATAATCTCATAAATTGTAAAAATTGTAAAATAAGTCCACTTGTTGGATGACATAGGTCTACCTAAATCCTGAGAAATTTATAGGAAAATCATGACCTTAGGAAATTCCAAAAAATAAGGAAAATACATATATAATCTCATAAATTGTAAAAATTGTAAAATAAGTCCACTTGTTGGATGACATAGGTCTACCTAAATCCTGAGCAATTTATAGGAAAATCATGACTACGTAGACTCAACCTCACCCTTAAATTGTAAAAGATTCAAAATTCCTTAAACTATTATGGATGATTGTTTGGTTACCGATATTGAGCAGCATGGAAGATCTTTGATGGAAAAGGCAATATGGACGTGTTTCATGCTAGTTAAGAAGACATGATCAAGGAAGGATATCATGAAAAGAGGTCCTAATTGCTTTGAAGTATATAACTGGGATTACATTCCTTACTGGTGGCATCTGATGATGATTACATGAGATATGGTGATATGCACGTCTAAGATTGAAGAGTCACACTTGGAAACAATATCTTTACTTAGAAGGTGCTTACGTTGGAAGATCTCCAAGAATTACATTTGAGGTAATTCAAGGAAGGTCCCGTCCTTGAAATATCCCATCTACGTTGATCTATTAAGTTAGGGTTCCGGGTTTGGGCCAATGGACTAATGGGCCAATGGGCAGTGTTTATGGTTTCTCAACCTTGTACGATACAGATGAAAAGTAGGGTTTAGGATTGACGGCTGGGATAGAAGACACGCTGGTGATCCGTAAAATTTGAGGTGGATGGCGGTTACTTGAAAAAATTTGATATCAATTTGAACCAATTTGAAATCACAATTCCCACCTAGTACGTTTCTATATAAGAGTGCTTCAGTAACCACAACCTTTTCGTTGAAAGATGTCTAACTCTAAAGAATCAGTTGTGGAGCATGAAGCTGTTCTAAAGAATGCTATGGTGGATGTTGAAGAAGCAAGCCAACACCGACTAAGCCCCAAACCAGATGTGGAGCATGAAGTTGTTCTGGAGAAGGAAGTCAACACCGTGCAAACTCATCAGTGTTCTGCTGCGGTAGAAGGATTTTGCACTCACATAGCCGATGTTACTAAAAGACCATGCGACACTTGCGCACACTTGTACAACGTTGGACTAGACAACGTAAAGAGATGCAGTTGTGGATTGTGCTACTGGGAAAATGAAATGCATCACTTTGAAGACGGGAATTCCAATTCCCCTCCAACAGGCTATTGGTGGTGGCCTTCAGACCCTGAATTCTCTCTAGATATTGATGATTTTCACCAAGCCAGTGCTCTATGGATGTAACTACTCTATTTAGATGAGACTGAGTTATTATTGTTGTTGGCATAAGAAAGTGTAATCTAAGTTCAGCAGTGGGTTGTGCCGGCTAGTTTATTGCTTGGATATTTTTTCTTACTTTTGTGCAGTTTCATATGAACTCCACTTATTCATGAGGAAGTGAAACATGTACACCAATATAATAGTTATTTTGTTTTGTTTAGAAATAAACGTGATCACTCACAATGGTTTTGCACTGATTCTTCTGTCTCCTGCTACATCCCAAGCTATCCCACACTTCAGCTATTTGGACATCAGGACGCACCACCAACAGGTACCAATGTTTTAGGTCGTGCATGGGTATGAAAATCTGTAAGATTAATTAAACGTGAACATGTAGTTTATGTTTGATCATCTCACTGACAAGCGAAGCCAACCAGTGACATACCTTTTTGCATGTAGGAATATCATTGTCAAATCTTCTCACACCCAACTCCTTCGAACTTACACCGTTGACAACATGTCCTGAAGATAACTGTATACTATACTACATCGTCTTCCGACAGAAGTAGGTTGTAAAGTAAACGCTATCGCCTCCTCTACGTTCTTGCCATAGATAGTCAGCAAACAATGTTATAATGTCGTCATTGATGAATCCATCAGGTCGGAGTGTCCTCACAGAATCTATAGTGGTAAAGATGCCGCCACTAGCACTATCAACGATGGTTTCGCTTAGCTGCAAGTCCGTCTCTGTGTCGTACACAAAGAGTACAAGTCTCTTGTTAGTCTCTCCTCTATCGGCATTGACTCTGAAGGGGCCAATCTGCGCCTTGTCGGAATATTTGGGCCTTTTTTTGGCGGAGTGTCTCTTCCATGTATAGGTTCTTACCAGAAACACAATGTTGGCAGCTCACAAACTACTTTAATCGAACTTTCCCACAACTAAATTCCAATGTAATCCATGCAAAAAAGGACGAGACCGTAAACATTGATATAAGAGTCACAATGGATCAACTCACAAACTGCTGCAAATCCACAATTTCATACCTGACTTTGTGAGCCATCTCGGGGCCTCAATTTTTTCGCTGGAGATGCATGGGGAGGGTGTTCCGCATTCTATATTTGAGAACTTAGACAGCTCAGTAAACTTCGAATTTTGTCTAGCTTGCCTGTGACCTCAAGGTCCTTTGGATCTTTCAAAGAGGAACGAGGAGCAACCGAGCCAACATCAACTTTACGACGCTTGACCACCTTTAGAAGGAGTGCTTTCCACCGTCTCAAAACCATATATCGCTCCTTTTCGATACTTCTTCCCTTCTTCGCCGTTTTCAGTGGCATCTTCGATCGGAATTATTGATTGAGAGGTAGATTACTGTGATTTAGGGTATGGGTATACGAGCGTTAGGGGTTTCAATTTGGGGGTACAAGCCAAATAAGGATTGCGAGGACAAAACAGATCGTCAAACTATCGTCAATCTGGGAAGGAGAGGTGGATTATCATAAGTACGGGAATTAGAGGTTAAATTTGGGATTCCAACATCATCTGCAACACAAAGTGGGTTGAAGATGTTATGGGCTGATAGAGTTTTCCTTTTGCATGTTCTTGACATTGATGGGCCTGCCCATCATTTCACATAGAGCCTAGTCCGCCCACCCCCTAGTTTCCTGTTGCCTTGTTGGAATCTCCAAAACCATTAATGGAAGTCGGGTTCCATTCTTCGCCGCCTCTGACCAAAAAAATCCATCCCTTCCCTTAATCCACGAATTCCACCTCTCAATCCTACTTGCTCAGAAAGATCAATACTTGCATGTTGCTGCAATCACGATAATCCATCTCTCGATCAATCATTTGGATCAAACATGCCATAGAAAAGGGCCATAAATCGAAAAAACATCCAAGAGGAGCGAGAAATGGCTATGTGACGGAGAGAAGCATTTTTACTAGAAACGATCAAGTGAAATCTTCAAGCTAAATATGAGTTAATTGAAACGCCTGCCCCTATTGACGCCTCACCCAATGTTGCCGAGGTTGATCCTTCTCCGTTTGTGAAATATCAAACGGCGCATGAAGTCACAAGTAAGATGGACAAAATCCTGAATCTAATGACCTCTCTAATTTCTTAAACACAGTATGCGGAAGTGCCTCCCCAGGCATCCCCGGCGAAGAAATTGAGGCCCACCTAAGAAGGACTGATGTGATGATGGTTTATGAATGTAAGTCAGATTTAGGATGTTAAATGTAGATTAGTACTCTTAAGTCTGTACGTTCCCATTTGTAGAGCTTGTGTGTTCCTTTGAGGATCTTGGTATTACTGGTAGTACTATAACTTGTATATGATCGATCCCATGATCGATTGCCAAATCCTGTTTCGGAAAACATTTACTTTGTTGAAATGCCAAGTCTACTAGTTTTATGCCAAGGTCTATTAGTTTTATGTAGAAGTAGATTTCCTGAAGTATTATAACAAAGTAGAGTATGCATTCAAACCCCAGACCGACATTAATAACGAAAAGATACTACAATTTGATAAGATAAGAGAACGCATCCAGCATTAATTTTTCCTTGTGCTTATGCACTTACATACCAACAAAAAAAAGTACTAGATAACACATAAGCAATACTCCCACAAATGTCTACATTCGCTGGTGAATGCTTGATTCTGGATCTCTCCAAGCCACGTTGATGCGCACACAGCCACGTCTGTTAAATACGGGGGGAGGTGCATCCCTTATGGCCTCCAACTCCATAATGGATTTAGTGAGATATCCCAAGGCTATGTGGATTTCGATAAGTTGCATGTTGATCTGAAAAACATGTTGTGTAAGTTCTGCAATCTTCTTTTCTTGGAGAGCAAAACGGTACTTGAGCTGATGAGTTTCCCATGGACTGTAGTTTCTACCATGAGTTCTTTCGTTTCTTCGAACCATGATACCCTGCACACTTATGAAGAGAAGTTAGATATGTGGGAATCATTGTTTGAAGCATTGTATTTATAGAGGAATGAAACTAAAGGTTAAGGTACCAAAGAGTCACGTCTTGATTAGAGGAGTGGCCTCTTCAAGATGTTGAAAGGAGTGTATTGTTTTTTTTTGGGAATATTTTTTAAGAAACGAAAAGACTGTAGATACAATGGAATGTGAAAGAGGTTTTCCTCGGCCTTAGTGTACTGATTTAATGAGAAACCACCTCGTTTGAAGGTACTATCTGACAAAATACAAGGGATTCTATACTCTTTCTTGACAAAAATTTACTCTTCAATCGGAAATTCCCAACAACACTGTCTAACAATAGGTCTAATTTTTTCATGAACGTTGAATTGCAAATTACTACACTATTGTTCATAAGAATTTGGGAAGAATTTACCCTCTCATCAGTAAACAAGTCTATTTAGCGAGTCAGTGAAGCAAGATGGCCTAATTTTGTTGCTCAACGTTTCACATGATTTTAGCATACTTGACATGATTTTAGCCAGCTCAGTCCCCAGAACAGGAGGGTGGAACTGATTGTGGGATTTTACAATCAAACACATGCATAACTATGGGTCAGAGTGGTGGCATGAGGATTGAATACTCTTTCTTGAAAAAATTTTACTCTTGAATCGAAAATTCCAAACAACACTATCTAATAGGTCTACTTTTTTCATGAATATTGAATTGCAAATTAGTACACTCCCGTTCATAAAAAGGTACCCTCTGATAAGTAAACAAGTATATTTACCGAGTTAGTGAAGTCAAGATGGTCTACTTTTTTTGCTGAACGTTTCATATGATATTAGCAGCCTTGACATATAAAAACAGTTTTACCTATGAAATGAGATGTTGGTAGGGTAATACCCTAGTTTTTCATATCATTTTTCCTTGTATTATTCCCTTAATTAATGAAGGATTGTTTATGGAAATTCTTTGGTTTTTACGAAGTTGAAGTTTCGGGAGTTTATTTTAAGGTGTCTTGACTTTTAAAAGGCCAAAAGTTGACTTATTTTCCGTAAGTTATCTTCAAAAACTTCCTTCATGAAAGTTGTAGAGTTTGTCGATATGAGTTCGTAGACATGAGGCACGCCTTAAACGGATGTCGTATGAGAAAGTTATGGTCAGAGGAAGTTAGTTTTCGGGTTTGGAAAGTGTATAAGTAGAAAAATGTGTGTGGGAGTTATTTTGGAACCCTAAAATCACCTCACTCTCCTCACTCTCTTCTCTCTCTTCCTCTCCCGAGCTCCCCTGAACTCCCTCTCTTCTCCGGCCGAGTTCTCGCTCCTCCGGCCACCAAACCGGACGCCACCCGGTCCCGTTCGACTCCCACAATTGATCTCTTCAAGGCTGGGCACCTGCTGCTCGGTGTGGCACGCTGGAATCGGAGCTCTGTTGCCGGAAAGAGGACTGCTGTGTCTTTGATCGGATTTACCGTTTCTGGCGGCGACGAGGGGCATCCTTAGGTGAGTTTTGATCCTCTCCTCCTCCTGGTAGTGGCTAGGCATAGATTGAAACAAGTTTTTGAGGTTTTGAGGCCGGATTTGCAGGTTTTGTAGTTGAATTCGGGTAGCTGTTTCGAGGCAGTTTCTGGCCGGTTCCGGCCAAAATTGGTTGAAGCCTCAGGTATGAAAGTTGTTCTCCTTTCTTCAAGCTTCAACTTTGCTGTTGAGAGTTTTCTCAAATTCGGAAGTTTGTGGTGGCGCGTGGAGACCACTCGCCGCCACTTGTGGTGGCGCATGGCAGCACGTCCGGCAGTGGTTTTGACTTTGATTGCTGTGTTTTAGCTAGCTCTGATTGTGGTGAGCTTGTGAAGATGTAGAATTTCAAGGTTGTGAGCAAGGTTTGTATGTTAGGACTTTAAGTTTGTTATTAGGCTTGGTTGAGGTTGAGATAGGGTTTGAGGATTAGAGGCAGCCATTTTGGGTTGCTAAGTTTGACGACTTTGGAAAGTTGTCCTCCCTTGAACTAAGGGTTAGTTTAAGGGTATTGTGTTAACCTATAGTATTTTAGTTACTAAGGTTTTAATTGTGTTATTTTAGATGAATTGTGATGTTGTGTTCGGGCTTGCTAATGTCGGCTTGTGGAATTTGCAGCGGGATATTTAGGTGAGTAAATCTCACTAAGGTTCACTTTTGAACCAAATGTTATTATGGTCATGTAATGATGATAATGATGATGATGTTGGATTTAATAATATGTTTTTCTAATTGCTTTTTTAAAATATATGAGCTTGATCGCCAACGGCTCATAGGTAAGATAAAACAAGTTTTCCTTATATGCAATTTTTGAGATTCATGTGATCATAATTTTATTGATTATTGATAGATTATTCTTGTGGAATATCTATATTTTGTTCATGTAAATATATCTATGTGGAAGGATATAATTTATGATGGGATATTGTGTTGTTGAGGATAATGTTGTGATATTGTGATTGTTGGATAAATAGCCAAACCGGGTTCCAAGCCTATAATTGGGTGATTGGTTGCTGTTAAGATGCTATTTATCATTTTTGTGTTTGATATTAGACTGTCAAACCGGGTTCCAAGCCTTTGACCGCGTGATTGGTTGCGGTTAGGAATAGAGCTCTAGTCCGTCTGTCAGTGTAGGTCATGGGAGATACGGTAGGGTATCTGGGACCCATGGGTACACATTTCGTTGTTGTAGGTCATGAGGGGTATTTATTAATACCTGAGACTCATGGGTACATGTTAATTGAAAAATGTTGGATTTGTGGTTTTTAATTATTGATATAAATTGCTCTTGTGTTATAATTGGTAATTGGAAGTTTTGGTGTTATTTTGAGAATTACTCATACGGGCTTTTTAGCTTACCGAGTTTGTTGTTTACAACCCGATACACCATTTCTTGGTGTAGGGGTTAGACTTGCAGGTGAGGATCAGCAGGGTTGAAGCGGAGACTTAGTGGCAGGGTTTTTGTTGGGTTTTGCTGTACATTGTATTTGTTTTTATATTTGGGGTAGACTTTATTAAAACTCATGTGAGTGGTTTCATTTTCTTGATTTTTAAGTTTATGTAAACAAGGAAATATAATATTTAACTCGGTGTTGAGTTGTGTGACATTTACATTTCCGCATTGAGTTTTAGTTCTTTGAAGTTAGTTTGAAAACAGGTTTTGGGATTTAATATTTTAAGGTATATCATGCCCAAATTTTTGAAAAATTATCTTTCAAAAATTGGGGTGTGACAGGTAGGTTCTTCAAACTTGACATATCGTTGCACGAAACGACTAGTCATAAACAGAAACTGAATTGAAATTCAACCCTAATTCCTTCAAAATCACAATCGATAAAGGACTGACTGATAGAATATTAATTAATCACCACCACATGATGATTTCCAGAAATTGTGGCCGAAACATAACCGATGTTGAAGAAACATAACCAAAACATAAATTGTTACAAACTGATCAACACTAAATCAAGGATCACGCTGACTCCTCTCCTCTCCCTAGATTACTTTCGGGCTGCCTTGTTGATTCGGTCTTCAATATTACACTTAATTGCATTGACAGATGAAGTTAACATGTAAATCTGAGCTAGGACATCTTCAAGGGCAGCAACGGCGTCCATCATTGTCATGGGGCGTGAGGGTGGGGGGCTAAGAGGGCGGTGTACATATCTAGGTATCCCTTCATGAGTCCGCCGTACGAATGAATCAAGCGATTCTGATAGTTTTTTACGAGAAGGCGAGGAAGATGACGAGTCCTTGCATACATAAATTCATAAATCAATTGAGAAATATATTGTCACATCTCGACCCTTAAATCTTTACCTTATTTACTAGCTTATAGTTTAAATGAGTTTATAGTTTAAATGGTCCCTAGCGGGGTTTTGGGGGACGATTATTTCGGAGAATTATTCGTAGGAGAAAAATGTGTCGACGGTAAAAATGGTAAATTTTGGCTAGTAAAAAGTAATTTTTATTAGGGTATTATTTTGGGGTGTAAATTTATGGAGTTGGTTTTGCATAAGGTGTTGGACCGGTTGGAAAAGCCCACATCACTCCCCTCACTTCTCTCTCTTCTCTCCCGATTTCCCTCCCCCGAGTCCTCTTCTCTGCCGGATTTTCCCCCCCTCAGTTCGCCGCAATCCGGCCACCGTAGGCCGCCGCTCCGGTTCCAAACAGTCGGCCTCCGACCCAACTTCCATTCTAGGCCGGTGAGAGCCGCCCTAGCTCCGCCGTGAAGGAGTTCTCTCCCCCGAAAGGTCCGACTGCCGTGGTGGTTCCGTCGCTGGAACTCTCTTCTCCGGCCACCAAAGCCGGAGCTGCTTGGCTCAAAAGAAAGCCCTCCTCCCGTGCAGCAACCCCTCCAAAGGTCTCACTCTCTCTTGAGCTAGGTAAGGAGGTAATGGTGTTGAAGCTCTAGCGTTTTCTAGGATGTTTTCGTTCGATTGGCATGGTTAGGCTTAGAATTGGGTGTTGTGCTGGTTAAGAAAGTTGTAGAGGGAGTTGAAAGGAAGTTGCTATTAAAATTTGGTAGGCTTTGGAGGTCGCCAGAGTTGGCCTCCGGCCACCGCTATTTAGGGGATTTTCATGGTTTTTGATTGGTTATATTAATAGGAGTTATTGATGTGAATTTTAGAATTTTTGGAGGAGTTTTCGATAGATGTGGGAATTTTTAAAGTTTAGTAATTGTGGTGGATTAATACGGTAGAATCCGGCCGTTGGATTTAAGTCGTAAAATCTGTGGAAGGGTGTAGTTAAGGCTGCTGGTTTAAGTGTTGAGGTGTGGACCGTATCGAAGTTAGGCATTGATGAGCGTGTTTATGGCTCTCGGTTAATTTTGCCTATTTTGTGTAAGTTTTTTGATTTTTTGGTTGGGAAATTAATATTACATTTGGAACAGGACGAGAGAAGGCCTGAGCAGAAAAAGCCTCGGAGCGACATTAGGCTTAGGCCTAATTTGTGAGTGGACCTTGGTTTTAATTGAAAAGCATGCGATGAATTATTCTGTTGATCATTTATTTCTTCTGATGAGATTTATTTCTTTCTCGAATATTTGACAATTTTCCTCCTTTGGAAAGTTCCCTAAAATGAGATTTTCGATGGATATGTATTTTGGATGTTTATGAGTATAGTATGTATATAAATGGTAGCTAGTCATACGTGCTTGGTCCATCATAATGAGGTAAAATACCATTATGGCGTGACGTCAGTGTTAGACATAAGCGTCATAGCCCTATATGAAAACTACTTTCTTTTCTGGTTTATATAGGTTTTCATATAGGGAGTCCACACGTATATATACAAACGTCCTCTTCGGTCATAATGAGGAAAAATTCCATTAGGGAGCGACGTGGGTGTTAGACGCAAGCGTCGTAGCCTGGTATGAATTTCTACTTTTCAAATTTGTTCATAAAATTCATACAAGGAGTCTGATGAGTGTAAATACATACACATATATGTTTATATATACTTTAGCCTAAGAGGCTCCAGTTTATTGAGTTTGGAGACTAGCCAGAGCTAGTCATGAAATTGCCAGGGTATGGGTTGAGCACTTTAGAATTTTCGCATGCAACATAATTTCTTTGGAAATTCAAATGGGAATGCATAAATATTTTATTTATTAATTTATTTTTGTCCACTCACTCTAACGGTTTCAAATGTTTTCCCCTGGGCCCTTCGTTTTAAAATGCCCAGTCTGCAGAGTTCAGGTTGGCATTAGTCAGAGGCGAGGCATAATCACCCACATCTCTTCCACCTTTCATCACTAGGTTACTTGTTAACCTATTACCATATTTTCTTGTTTCCGCTAGTGTTTAGTAGCTCTGATTACCTTGAGATTATTTGTATAATAGTTCGATTGTGTGCTAAGTCTTTGTTTATTAATTTGGGAGTTATCCAAAGGATGGTGTATGATGTAAATTGGATATTTATGTGTTGGATTAGAAGATGATATTTTTTTTGTGTGTGGTGGATGTGTTGTGGGGAGCAGGTGGCTCCAGGTGTTGAGGTTAGATGTGTTGGTATAGGAGTGTTATCTGAATTTTTTTCAGGATAAGGTTGTCCATTTTCAAGAGAGGTTATACCAAATTTTTCGGTAAATTTTCCTTGGAGGTGGTCCCGCAGGACTTACTCCAGGTTTTAGGATAAAATTTGGGGTGGGTCTTGATAGTTGGTATCAGAGCTTTAGGTTTCATTTCCTACCTCCTTGTCACTATCATATTTACCTAAGTAGCACGTAGTGTCTATAGAGTGATGATCCGACCGCGGCAGATTCATTGGCAGTTTATGCTTTGGATGCTATTTGTTATTGGGTATGTGTGATAGTTGTGTTAGTCTTGTTTATAGACTACTAAATATCTTCTTCCTCAGGTACTATGCCTCCTAGATGCCAACGCCAACCCCGTGAGGGTAGTTCGACCAACGCCAATGAGGGCAATGAGGTCAGGGAGCTAGTAAATTCTATTGGAGATATGTTGAGGGGAGTGCTAGAGCGGACTCAGAACCCTTGGACTGTGAAGAAAAAGGATGTTTATGAAGGTGGAGCAAGGGAGTTCAAGGGTGCCAAGGGACCCTTGATGCTTATAATTGGGTAGACAAGATGGAGAAGGCTTTTGACAGCACTGGGTTGCCAGAAGATAAGAAAGTGAATATGGCAATGACTTTTCTGGATGATTCAGCCCATCACTGGTGGTCGCTTGCCAGCAGGAATGTTGAGGATGCTCAGAATATGACATAGGAGCAGTTTAAGACGCTCTTCTTAGGGCAGTATTTCAAACATGGCCACCGCAGTAGGATACAGTCAGATTTCCTGAACATTCAGAAGAGGGATAATGAGGGGGTCATAGAGTTTGAGCAGAGATTCACTTCCCTGACCTATCATGTGCAATACCTGGTTCCGGATGAGAGGACTAGGATTGAGATGTTCGTTGGGGCAGTTGGTGGTGTGTCTGTAGATAAGATGACGGGTGTAATTTACTTGACCTTTATGGATGCGGTTAGTGCAGCCATGGCCATTGAGAACATGAGGACACATGGTACTCGGCCCTGTGATTACAGTGGCCCCAGTCAAGGTCCATCCAAGAAGGTTGCTTCATCATCCGCTTTTGGGTCTTCTGCTGGTAGTGACGGTAGTGGGGGATCGAGTTCTGGTGCTCGAAACAGGAATAAAGGACGTTTCAGGAGATCTTCTCGGAGTCATTTGGGTAGGCAGCAGTCTGGTCAGTATGGTTCTAGTGGCAGCTTCCATGGTGGGTCCTCCAGTAGTCAGACGTTTTCTTTTGGGCAATAGCAATTTTCTGGATGTTTTGAGTGTGGTGGTCAAGACCACTTCAGGAGAGATTGTCCATTGTTGGCTCAGAGGACCACCCCTATCCCTACTCAGCCAGTTGGTCAGTCTTCATCTAGAGGCTCCATTAGTGGTGCCCAGGGCAGTGCATCGGCCAGTGGTAGCTCTCTGCAGGGTGGTGGTCAGCGTGGACGTCCCATGACTCGCGCTAGATTGCATGCTATGACCCAGCAGGAAGGTCGTACTTCTCTAGATGTCATCATTGGTACGTTATTAATTTTTGGCCAGCCTGCTTTTACTTTAATTGATCCCGGAGCCACGCATTCATTTATGTCTAGTAGATTTGCCCTCTATGCCAATGTGCCATCATCGTCTCTTCCAGGTGAGTGGCATGTGTCTCTACCCTCCGGTGAGGTGATGAGGATAAATTGGGTGTTTAGTGGTTGTGAAGTTTTAGTAGAAGGAGTTAATTTCAAGGCCGATTTAATTCCTTTAGGTATAGTGGAGTTTGATGTGATCTTGGGAATGAACTTTTTGGAAGCATATAGAGCTATGGTAGATTGTTTTCAAAAAGTAGTGGTACTTCAAAAAGTAGTTAATTTATTTTTGTCCACTCACTCTAACGGTTTCAAATGTTTCCCCTGGGCACTTCGTTTTAAAATGCCCAATCTGCAGAGTTCGGGTTGGCACTAGTCAGAGGCGAGGCATAGTCACCGACATGCATCTCTTCCACCTTTCATCAGTAGGTTACCTGTTAACCTACTACCATATTTTCTTGTTTTCGCTAGTGTTTAGTAGCTCTGATTACCTTGGGATTATTTGTATAATAGTTCGGTTGTGTGCTAAGTCTTTGTTTATTAATTTGAGAGTTATCCATGTCACACCCCGGTTCTTAAGTTATTTTACGGTTATTTACTTTGGTATTATTTTAGTCTTTTACCGTGTTGAATAACCGTTTACTACCTAAGGACCCTAAAGTTGACTTTATTTTTCGTTTAGAATTTGGAGAAACTTTCTTCATGAAAGTTGTAGAAGACGTTAATACGAGTTCGTAGACATGCTATGTGTTAAAATCAGAGTTAGCATGAAAAAGTTATTATCTAAAAGAGTAAATTTTGAGGTGGTAAAAAAAGGTATTTTTTTTTAGTGGGTAAAATTTGTTGGGTTTAAGGGTTATGGACCGGGTGTGAGCAGCCCATATCCTCCTTCACTCTCTCTCTTTCTCCCTTCCCTCTTTCCCTGAGCTCCTAGAGCCCCTCTCCGCCGGAAGCTCCCAGCCACCAGCTGCCGCCGTCCGGCCGCTGCTCCAGCCCTGTTCGGACCCCCATCTCCTCCTCTCCCTCCCCGGCCTAGCCCCCGAGCCTCTAACCCGTCAGAAGAGGAGAAAACCCGCTGGAGACGCCGGGAAGCATTTCGCCAGAAATCCCATTTTTGGCCACCAAAACTCGCAATATTTAGCTCATTTTGTAGCTCTCACCAAGGTGAGTATCCCCCCAAAAGGAATAAGTCTATCTCGTTGTGGTTATGGAGAAATGTATAATTGAAGTTCTAGGGATTTTTGGATGTTTTTAGTCGATTACCCTAGTTAGCCTTAGAATTGGACTAAGTGCTAGTTAGGAAAGTTCTTGTGCTTGATAAGAGGATTATTCTGTTAAAATTTGGTAGAAATTGGAGGTCACCGGAATCGGCCTCCGGCCGCCGCTGCCGGCGGAGCCGGCGCTGGCGCCGGAGCTGTTTGGGAGATTTTAATGTTTTTAGATTTGGAATATTAAGGGGAGTTTATTGAAGTGAGTTATGGAATTTTTGGATGAGTTTTGGATAGGTTTGTGAATTTCCGAAGTTTGGTATTTTTTGACGGTTAATTAATGTAGAATCCGGCCGTAGGATTTAAGTCGTATTCTGTGGGAAGCTGTTTTTACGGCTGCCGGTATGTTCGGCAAAGTTTGAGCCGTATTGAGTTAAGAATGGCGAATTTGGGTAATGATGAGTGTATGGGAGGCTCACGTTTAATTTTGCCCATTTTGTTTAATTATTAGATTTTTGGTGGGAAATTAATTATATATTTGGAACAGGACGAGAGGAGGCCCGAGCAGAGGAAGCCTCGGAGCGTCATCAGGCTTAGGCCTAATTTGTGAGTGGACCTTTATTTTAATTGAAAAGCATGCGATGAATTATCTGTTGATCATTTATTTCTTTTCCTGAGATTTATTTGTTTCTCGGATATTTGGCAATTTTCCTCCTTTGGAGAGATCTCGAAAATGAGATTTTCGGTGGATATGTTTATTGGATGTTTATGATGATAGTCTGTATATATAAATGCTAGCTAGCCATACGTGTTTGATCCGCCATAATGAGGTAAAATACTATTATGTTGTGACGTGAGTGTTAGACACAAGCGTAGTAGCCCTATATGAAAACTATTTTCTTATTTGGTTTATTTAGGTTTTCATATAGGGAGTCCACACGTATATACACTCATGCTTTTTCCGCCATACTGAGGTACAATTCCATTATGGTGTGACGTGAGCGTTAGACGCAAGCGTAGTAGCCTTGTATGAATTTCTATTTTTCGAATTTGTTCTTAGAATTCATACAAGGAGTCTGACGAGTGTAAATACATACACTTATATATGTTTATATATAATTTAGCCTGAGAGGTTGTATTTTATTAAGTTTTGGAGACTAGCCGGTGCTGGTCGTGAAGTTACCAGTTTTTGAGTTGAGCGCTTTTGAGCGATTGCATGCAGCATTATTTTATTTGGAAATTAAATTGGGGAAGCATAAAGAAATACTTTTATTTTAATTTAGTTTTGTCCACTCACTCTAACTGTTCCACATGTTTTCCCCTGGGCTCTTCGTTTTAAATTGCCCAGTCTGCAGAGTTCGGGTTGGATCTAGTAGGAGGCGAGGCATAGTCACCCGCATTTCCGCCAGTTTTCATCAGTAGGTTACATGTTTAACCTACTCGTGTTTTCTTGCTTCCGCTAGTGTCTAGTAGCTCTGAATACTTTGGGATTATTGTAATTTATGTTTAGAATTTCTGAAGGTTAATTATGTGATGTTTGGACGTGTTGTATTAAAAGTGTATTTTGGAATTTTCGAGTTAGGGTTGTCCATTTTCAAGGGAGATTTTATCAATCCTTTCAGTAAATTTTCCTTGGAGGTGGTCCCCGCTCGACTTACTCCAGGTTTCAGGGTGAAATTCGGGGTGGGTCGTGTCAATCCAAATGATGGTGTATGATATAAATTGGATATTTATGTGTTGGGTTTGAAGATGATATTATTTTTTGTGTGTGGTGGATGTGTTGTGGGGGAGCGGGTCGCTCCAGGTGTTGAGGTTGGATGTGTTGTTATATGGCTGTCCAATTACAATGGAGGTTATGCCGAATTTTTCAGGTTTACTCCAGGTTTTAGGGTAAAATTTGAGGTGGGTCTTGACATATATTCAGAAACCATTTCAGGACAGATAAACAGATTTCCAGACTTATACATATCTGAATAGCTTTGCCATTGCCTTTATGGGATGGTGTGGGGGAGAGCCTAGCCCTCTTAGATGATGTGCCTCTCTCAGAACACGAACGAGAAGGCGAGGAAGATGACGAGTCCTTGCATACATAATTTCATAATCAATTGACAATCCAATTTAGCAACAAATTAAGAAAGCAATAAACAAATGAACAAAATAGAGCAACCAGTATATACCGCAAGAACGGGTGTAATGCATCGAACTGCATCTAAAGATGAAGACCTTGAAGGTGAAGCACCATGAGAGGGGGAGCTATGGCTAATTTCAATCACCGGAGGTGAAGCACCATGAGGGTAACGAGGAATACCGGTCATGTGAGTGGTCAGCTTTTGCCGGGCCATGGCTTCTGAAACGTTCGTTCACAATTTGGAGTTTAGAGAGAAGAGAACATGAGTTGCAGAGAATTTTACATCGGGGCGGTTTATACTGCTTGTTTAGGGTTAGGGTTATGTGTGGCGTCTAAAACCCTTTCAGTTTCAATACAAAATTCGAGATGAATATGGAAAGTCCCGCTAAATGAAAATGAAAGGGAAAATGAAAACTCAAATTTTTAGCCACTAAATGCCCGCCTATCCAAGTCCAAATTTCAAATTTCAAACGCGTGAAGGAAGATTTTGGAAAAAAGAAATTTCAAAAATCACGCCTACTACACAAATAGAGAGACAAGTGTACTCTTCTATCGAAGTCAAGGGTTATAATTTCTGGTTTTGACTGTGCTTATGCTTACTTTATCTTGCACACAAACCCTAACCCCTAAACCCTAAACCGACATTGGTAGCGGATACAATGTTCTAAAAAACGGCCTAGGCGCCGCCTGGGCGCCCGGAGCCCGTAAGCCGCCCCGATTTCAGGCAAATCGCCTGGTGTAGTCGGCCGGCCGTTTTGTGGCCGCCTAGGCGGGGCTGGGCGGAGCGCCGACTAGTTTTTTTTTTTTTTTTTATCGGATTTCAGTAACTGAAATCTGGGATTTTGGTGCAATTGAATGGGGAAGAAGAGAGGAGCAGAGGACGACGAGGAAGGGGCTGACCTGGAGTCCTAGATGCGGTGGGCGGTGGTCATGAGAGGAGGAGGGACGATGTTTGCAGCTTTGCAGAAGAGAAGGACAATGCAGCAGAAGCGAAAGAGGAGGCGGAAGGGATAAAGATGTGTAGGGAAAATTGACTTAGCAATGGGTTAAATTGTTGGGCTCTCCCTTTGGGCCTATACATCCAATAATTTTTGTCTTTTTCTTAATTTAATCAATACTACCCAAATGTATATTTAATTACTTATCAGATTTAATCTAAATAACTACACTCAAATTTAATGAGACATGTAAATTGACTTTTCAACCAAAATAATTGTATTAATAATTATATAATTACATGTCAATTGTAATTTTAATTGTATTAGATAATTATTTGGTATTAAAAAATTAAAATAAATACAAAAATAGAAAACCGATTAATCCCCGATTAATCTTTTGGGCGCTGTCCGCCCGACTAGTGCCCAACGTTTTTTAGAACCTTGAGCGGATATGTCCAAAGTGTTCCAGATACTATATAGAGAGTAAACCTTAAACATTATAAACGACATCTGAAACCGTACATACTTTAAGGTGATGTTAGCTCTAACATTATAAACATCAAATGCTATATACACGATAGGTGACGTTAGTTCGATCATCATAAGCACTATATACAATGAAACTCAAGAACTAAAGTCAAGCATTGTACTAGTAAATGAATGTTATATTGTCCATCGATCACAACATATATAAGCATAATGAAGATATAATTGTGATCGAAGTGGAAATCCCGATACAAGTAGGAGTTTACTATATATAAGCATGTTCGATCATACTTTAAAGGTCACACTACCTAGAAGATTATACCAAGATTATAAACCTAAAACCCTATATACGGGATAGATGACATTAGCTCCATCATCGATCATAAACACTATATACATTAAACTCAAGCCCTAAAATGAAGCATTTTTTTTTAAGAAAATAATTTCCATACACATTACCTCCAAAAGTACAGACAAATAAATCATGGGGAAGTAAATTACAGTCTGATCTGACAAACCTCATGTTACTAATGAAAACCTCTACTTACAAGTCAACAAAACCTCTAGTAATTCAAATCTCAGTCTAGATGAAGGAAATGCGCTGATGTATGCGGCAGTAAGACTCAAAGATAAGGGATAAATAGACGAGCATTTTCAAGGAATTCATCCCTCAATGGTACAATAGTGAAATTGCCTTCTTCAACTCGCTTTCCAAGGAAGGGATCATTCAATATCACATAAACACATGCCATAATTAACATAAACACATGTCAAAAACTCCTGAATCAGGGGCGAACTGAAATTCTTGGAATCAATAATTTCCTTGAGGCGGTTAAGCTCCTCAAGAGCAATATCCCAGTTTTGCATCAATATCTCAGCTGCCAGCTTTCCCCACAAAGCACTGAGACTCCTCTCGCTGTTGGTGCATAAAGCCCTGTACTGAAACAGATAATCAACAGCACCAGATTAGTTACCGCACTCAAACTGAAATTTGGCATATTGATACAATGCGGGGTTAGGTCGTGCTCTGCCATCTCTCTCTCTCTCTC
>NC_020493.1:21306291-21313589 GCF_000184155.1 Fragaria vesca subsp. vesca | reverse complement strand
GTACGTACGTACGTACGTACGTCGTCGTCGTCGTCGTCTCTCTCTCTCTCTCTCTCTCTCTCTCTCTCTCTCTCTCTCTCTCTCTCTCTCTCTCTCTCTCTCTCTGAACATATATGATATTGCGGCATATATAAGCGTAGTGAACATATAAAATGAATTTGATATGGGGGTCCATCTTAGTGAACATAAAATAAATCATGGGGTGGAAATCCCATAACAAGTAGGAGATTACTTACAATGTGCTTCTCGACACTAAAAAGCTAAAATGACATCTATATGGTCCATCAGGTATATAAGAATAGTGAGGCTTCATCATCATAAACCCTACACCCATTGTACACTACAGGTGACTAGAGAGCTCGATCATCATAAAATAACCCTATATAAATGCAAGGTTACTAGTGCTTTATCCATCATCACAAACCCTAATCCCAAATAGGAATAATTTCCTTATTGGTCTACTGGAATGAATTTTGCATTAAATTCCGTGTGTTTTTATTAACATAAAATAATCCATGTATTTATAATAATCATTAATTATGTCCATTGTAATAATTATGTGCATCATTACCATCTACTTACATCAATATATTTCAGTTTACAGCCTATATTTATGCAAGGTTACTAGTGCTCCATCATCGTAAACCTTACCAATAGTGGATGATAATTGTTCGACAGTATTGAATGGGCTACTTTTTCTGCAAAGACGTTCTACTCTTCGTTTATGATAAAAGCATGATACAATGTAGACTTTCTGGAGATGTGTTCTCCGTAGTATTACCTTATTAGCTCTATAGTTATTACATAATCATCTACTTCTCTTAGGAAAGTTTTTTTACTTCATGTAGACTTTTTGAAAAAGTGTCCTACGGCGAGATAGACCATTCACAAAGCAAAAACAAAACAAGGAAATCTAAAGTAAAATCTAAATTCACGTTGACATTACTGAAAAGTAAAATGAAATGCCAAACACAGAGTACAAGAAATTTGAACTACAACTATAACTAAAATCGGCACCTATATCACCAGAATAAGGAATCACTCCTCAGATGTGGGGGAGGCGTCTCCTTTTATTGTTTTTTTTAGGCATCTACAGTGTGTGTGCTCGGCTCCTTTGCACGTACTACAGTGAATAGTTTTCTTTGCAGGTGTCGCAACCGAAGGAAGAGGATCATTGCTTGTTCCCGCAACATTTTCGTTTGTCTTCTCAGCTTTTTCTTTCTCTTTCCTAACATCACATGTTTGAGTATTGTGTCCAGATCGTTTGCAATAACCATAGGATCTCTTTCCAGGTGTTGCAACTGAAGGACGAGGGTCAGTGTTTCGTTCATCATTTTCATTGCTCTTCTCAGCTTTTTCTTTCTCCTTCCTAACATTACATGTTTGACTGTTGTGTCCAATACCTTGGCAATAACCACAAGTAATCGGTTGTCTGGGAGCCTCAGTCTTCTTGTCATTTTTTCTCTGCCTTTGGTCCTAACCGGGATAGGGTCTCTCACAACATTACCTTTCATATTGCTGGGTGTGGCCGGAGCTTGAACTTTTTCTTTTTCTTTGGCAAAACCTTCAACAATTGATGAGAGTCTACTGATGACACGACCCACCCCGAATTTCACCCTGAAACCCAGAGTAAGTCGTGCGGGGACCACCTCCAAGGAAAATTTACTGAAAAGATTAAGAAAATCTCCCTTGCAGATGGACAACCCTAACTCGAAAATTTCATATTACACTCTTAATTCAACACTTCCGAACATCACATAATTATCCTTCAGAAATTCTACCCATAATATACAATAATCCTAAAGTATTCAGAGCTACTAAACACAAGCGGAAGCAAGAAAACACGAGTAGGTTGAACAGGTAACCTACTGGCGAAAACTGGCAGAAATGCGGGTGACTATGCCTCGTCTCCTACTAGATCCAACCCGAACTCTGCAGACTGGGCAATTTAAAACGAAGGGCCCAGAGGAAAACATTTAATAACGTTAGAGTGAGTGCACAAAAAATAAAATAATAAATAAAATATTTATGTTTCCCCAAATTAATTTCTAAGGAAAAATCGAATGCATGCCGCAAGCGATAAAACTTTTATCCCATAAAATATCGAGCCTCTCAGACTCTATAATATATGTATGTATTTACACTCGTCCATACTCCCTATATAAATTCATGGGTCTATATAGGGCTACTACGCTCGCGTCCAACGCTCACGTCACGCCTTAATGCGGTGCTACACTACGCCATCAAGGTGGACAGACGGGTGTATAAATATGTGTCCATACCCCCTATCTGAATTAAACACTCAAATAGGGCTACTACGCTTACGTCCAACGCTCACGTCACACCATAATGCGGCTATATGCTACACCATTAAGGTGGACAGACACATATGGCTAGCTAGCATTTTGTATACATACTCTCTCATAAATACATATTTATATTCACCGAAAATCCCATTTTCGGTAACTCTCTAAGAGAAATAAAAGCGTCAAAATTAATTGACGTCAATACTCCAACAAAAAGAAATGTTCAATCATGAACCATAGCATGCAAATTATTTCAAATAAAAGTCCACTCACAAATTAGGCCTAAGCCTGATGTCGATCTGGGGCCTCGTCTGCTCGAGCCTCCTCACGTCCTGTTCTAAATATAATATTAATTTCCCAACCAATAATCCAATATTTAATTAAAATAGGAAAAATTACCCGAGAGCCATAAATACGCTCATCATTGCCTAACTTCGATAATCTTAAATCGGAACGATCCGAACTTAAATATCATACTCAACAGTCGTAAATACCACCTCCTCAAAATACGACTTAAATCCTACGGCCGGATTCTACATTAATTAACCGCCAAAAATACCAAACTTCGGAAATTCACAAACCTATCCAAATCTCATCCAAAAATTCCAAAATTCACCTCAATAATATCCTCTTAATATTCTACATCAAAAACCACAAAATTTCCCAAAACAGCGGCGGCGCCGCCGGCGGCTCCGCCGGCAGCGGCGGCCGGCGACCAACTCCGACGACCTGCAAATGCTACCAAATTTTAACAGAATCTTCCTCTCAATCTCCTGTACAACTTTCATGACCAACACATCACCCAATTCCAAGCCTAACTAGGCTAATCGAACGAAAACGACTTAAAAGCCCTAGAAATTTCAACTCCACATTTCTCCTTACCTAGCTCAAGAGGGAGGGAGCTGCTTGGAGGGGTTGCTGCACGGGAGGAGGGCTACAAAACCGTACCAAGCTTGCCCAGATTGGTGGCCGGAGGAGGGAGTTCTGGCGACCGGAAGTTCGGGGCAGCCTATCCTTTCGGGCGGCACCGCTCTCTCACGGCGGCGCTAGGGGGGCTGCTACCGGTCCTAGAAGATAGCTGGGTCAGAGACCGATCGATTGGGTCTGGGGCGGCCGGACGGCGGCGGTCTGGCGGTCGGAATTCCGGACGGCGGGAAAGCTCGGGGGAGAGAGAACCGGGAGGAGAAAAGAGGAGAAAAAGAGAAAAGAGAAATGGGCCTCTACACCCGGTCCAACAATACTAAAATACCCAACTCCTACAAATAAAACACCCCAAAAAATAATACCCGAATAAAAATTACCTTTTACTAGCTAAATTTACTATTTTTACCGTCGTCATATTTTCCTCATACGAATAATCCTCCGCACATAATCGTCCCCGAAACCCCTCTAGGGACCAATTAAACTATTAACTCAAAGATCGAGACGGTAAAAATTCTTATTATAATCACGCTAGTAAATAAGGTAAAAATATAAGGGTCGGGATGTGACAACTGATCTCCTTCTGCAACAAGTTGTACCCTGCATCTGTCTTTGAAGCATAAAAGCACAATCGATTGCATTCGGCAGTTAGAGCACCATACTTGCTCACTTCCAATGCTTCTCTAGGCATAGATTGATCTGGATAAGGGATCTCACACACAGTTCTTGCGTCTTTTGACCATCTCTTGACGATCAGTGACTTGTGAAGCTCAAAAATGTGTTCTTTTTCATCACCGTGAACATGTGACGACATGGTACTCCCCCGTACTGAAACATTAATTCTGCAAGAACACAGCATAATCGAGTCTTTTGCACTGTCAGTCTCTTTCTCAGGGTGGTAAACAATAGTGTGGTCAAATTCAGGCCGTTTGTGTACTGATACCTTGTAAACACGACTACCATCTTCATGACATTCTGCTCCTTGCTTTAGTGTAATAAAGCTCTCTTTCTTGATTTCTCTTACAATCCACTTAAACACATCGTGTGTGAATATAGAAGAGGCTTGTATCTCCAAATCTACCAAGTGAGTTACGGCACCAAGAACAACAGTGTGGTCAAATTCAGGCCGTTTGTATACTGATAGCTTGTAAACACGACTACCATCTTCATGACATTCTGCTCCTTGCTTTAGTGTATTAAAGCTCTTTTTCTTGATCTCTCTTACAATCCATTTAAACACATCGTGTGTGAATATAGAAGAGGCTTGTATCTCCAAATCTACCAAGTGAGTTACGGCACCAGGAAAGGAATTCATATAGATGAATTCATCCCTTTCTTGATTGTGTCTCAGTTTCATAAGTAATCTGTACACCAACGCAACAAGCTCCACAAGGGATTTCCCTTTACTAAGCACCCTCTTGAATTCTTTATTCATGCCCTCACACATTTGTGTGCTTCTCATTCCGGCCATAAATATGTCACCGATGAATGCTTGACAAAACTTGTCTCTCTTTTCATACATATTCCTGATCCAAATATCGTCATGGAGATCAAGTTCGTCAATCATTTCCTGCCACAACCTTTCAAATTGCTCAACTGTTTGATTCTTCCTCACGCATCTGTTAAAAGCCTTCAACTTTTCCTCAGACTTTAAGTGGGTAAAGGCATTTTTACCTATGTGCCAAATACATAGACGGTGCCTTGCTTCCGGCATCACAGTTTCAATTGCCTTACGCATGGCCTCGTCACTGTCTGTGAGTACCGCCTTTGCCATCTTCCCGTTCATCGACTCCAAAAATGTACGAAGCAACCAAGTGTATGTCTCCTCAGTCTCATCCGAAATAAGGGCAGCACCGAAAATAATACTACCTCGATGGTTGTTCGACCCAACAAACATAACCAATGGCTTGTTGGTTTTGTATGTGCTATCGAATATCAGCACATCCCCATAACACTGATAATCAACAAATGAATGCCATCTCGCCAAAAAATGTCCACTAACCTGTCTTCCAAATCTGTAGTGAATCTGCATATGAAGTGTGGGTCTTTTGCTGCCAGTGCTCTCATGTAGGAAAGCGCTCCTTTGGAATCACTCTCAAATAGGGAGGTCCGTCGTTGTTGGTCAAGCTTGTTGTAGAGGTCCTTCATGGTGAATCCCACTACCGAATATCCCCCAGCCTGCTCCACCATATACTCATATGTGTGACATGGTCTAATTGAAACCCTTGTCATTGTGTTTGTCAGAGCCAAAGCTGCGTCGCTGACATGACGATGAGCATAAACGAATGCAATCTGGTTCCCAGTAGCTAGTTCATGATTATGCTCTGGAACGAATATCTTCACCATATAAACTCTACACCCATCAGTGTAATTGATCCGAAATCTAGCTTGGCAATTCACCCTAGTCTGTTTTCGAGGAGTACGTGTCACATCCGGACCCTTAAATTTTTACCTTATTTACTAGCTTGATTATAATAAGAATTTTACCGTCTCCGTCAATGAAGTTATAGTTTAATTGGTCCCTAGTGGGATTTTGGGGGACGATTATTTCAGAGAGTGATTCGTAGGAGAAAATATAACGACGGTGAAAATGGTAAATTTTAGCTAATAAAAGGTAATTTTTAATAGGGTATTTTATTTTGGGGTGTAAATTTTAGAGTTGGGTTTTGGTGTATAAGGTTGTTGGCCCGGTTTGGGGGTGTGAGGCCCAAAGCCATTCTTCCCTTCTCTTTTTTCTTCTCTTCCTCTTCTCTTTTTCTTCTCTCCTCCCAGCCTCTCCCGACCTCTCCAGTGTCCGGTTTTTCTCCAGCTCTTGCCGCCGTCGACCGGCCGAGCCAGGACGCCGGACCGGTCTCGTTTGGACCCCTGTCCTTCCCTCTCCAGCCCTGAGTTGGTGACAGCCCCTCTCCCGTCGGAAATTTCAAGTTATCACGGCAAGAAGCCGTGGTGATTCACTCGCCGGAGCTCCCTCCTCCGGCCACTAAAACCGGCGATCCTTGGCTCGTTTTGTAGCCCTCCTTGACACGACCCACCCCGAGTTTCACCCTGAAACCCAGAGTAAGTCGTGCGGGGACCACCTCCAAGGAAAATTTACTGAAAAGATTAAGAAAATCTCCCTTGTAGATGGACAACCCTAACTCGAAAATTTCATATTACACTTCTGAACATCGCATAATATACAAAAATTCTAAAGTATTCAGAGCTACTAAACACAAGCGGAAGCAAGAAAATACGAGTAGGTTGAACAGGCAACCTACTGGCGAAAACTGGCCGAAAAGCGGGTGACTATGCCTCGTCTCCTACTAGATCCAACCCGAACTCTGCAGACTGGGCAATTTAAAACGAAGGGCCCAGGGGAAAACATTTAATAACGTTAGAGTGAGTGGACAAAAAATAAATTAATAAATAAAATATTTATGTTTCCCCAATTAATTCTAAGGAAAATCGAGTGCATGCCGCAAGCGATAAAACCTTTATCCCATAAATATCGAGCCTCTCAGATTCTATAATATATGTATGTATTTACTACTCGTCCATACTCCCTATATAAATTCATGGGTCTATATAGGGCTACTACGCTCGCGTCCAACGCTCACGTCACGCCTTAATGCGGTGCTACACTACGCTATCAAGGTGGACAGACGGGTGTATAAATATGTGTCCATACCCCCCTATATGAATTAAACAACTCATATAGGGCTACTACGCTTACGTCCAACGCTCACGTCACACCATAATGCGGCTATATGCTACGCCATTAAGGTGGACAGACACATATGGCTAGCTAGCATTTATATACATACTCTCTCATAAATACATATTTATATTCACCGAAAATCCCATTTTCGGTAGCTCTCCAAGAGAAAATAAAAATCGTCAAATTAAAATGACGTTAAAATATTCCGCAATATTAATTGTTCAACCATGAACTATAGCATGCATTTATTTAAAATAAACGTACCACTCACGAATTAGGCCTAAGCCTGATGTCAATCTGGGTCTCGTCTGCTCGAGCCTCTTCACGTCCTGTTCCAAATATAATTATTAATTTCCCAACCAATATCCAATATT
>NC_020493.1:21281872-21306271 GCF_000184155.1 Fragaria vesca subsp. vesca | reverse complement strand
AAAATTACCCGAGAGCCATAATTACGCTCATTATTGCCTAACTTCGATATTCTTACATCGGACGATCCGAACTTAAATATCATACTCCACAGTCGTAAATACAACCTCTCCAAAATACGACTTAAATCCAACGGCCGGATTCTACATTAATTACCCGCCAAAAATACCACACTTCGGAAATTCATAAACCTATCCAAAACTCATCCAAAAATTCCATAACTCACTTCAATAAACTCCCCTTAATATTCCAAATTTAACAACATTAAAATCTCCCAACCGGCGGCGGCCGGAGGTCAATTCCGGCGACCTCCAAAACCTATGAAATTTTAACAGCATCTTCCTCTTATCAAGCTCTACAACTTTCATAACTTGCACAAACACCAATTCCAAGCCTAACTAGGGAAATCGACTAAAAACATCAAAAACACCATAAAACTTCCACCTCAAATTTCTCCTTACCTAGCTCAAGAGGGAGTGAGTCCTTTTAGGGCAAGGTTGCTGGGTTGGAGGGCTACAAAACCATACCAAGCTTGCCCGGATTGGTGGCCGGAGGAGGAAGTTCCGGCGAAGGGAAGCTCGGGGCAGCCCTTGCTTTCGGGCGGCACCGCTCTCTCACGGCGGCGCTAGGGCTCCTCTCACCGGTCTAGAAATGATGCTGGGAGGGAGACCGACCGAACGGGACCGGTCCGGCGGCGAACGGAGGTCGGACGGCGGCGGGAGGACGGCCGGAATTCTGCTGGGTGTAGAGAGGGGAAAACCGGGTGAGAAGAGAGAAAAATCGGGAGGGAGGGAGAAGAGAAAGAAGAAGAAATGGGTTGGGCTCGGCCCAGCCGACCCAACACCCCTTTTAACCCATAATTCCAAAATTCAACACCCCGAAAAAATAATACCCGAATAAAAATTACCGTTTACTAGCTAAAATTTACTATTTTTACCGTCGCCGTATAATCCCCATACGAATTATCCTCCGCACATAATCGTCCCCGAAACCCCTCTAGGGACCAATTAAACTATTTACTCAATGATCGAGACGGTAAAATTCTTATTATAATCACGCTAGTAAATAAGGTAAAAATATAAGGGTCGGGATGTGACATAATGTGTCATAATTCATATCAATTAACTATTTCATAAAAAGAAAATAAAACCAATTTCACTATTTCAATTTCACATTGCACAGTTCAATACCTTTTGCTTGTTGAACTCTTCCAGGGCGAATCGAGCAAGCTCCATTCCTCTCAAGTCCATATAATGATCATATACCTCTTCAAAAAGAAAAAGAAAAGCATAATTATAATCCTAAACAAACAAAAATGTGAAAGAACTATGGGTTATGTACCTTAAGCAGTTTTCTTTTCCTTTGACAGTTTCCATAGTCGGATCAGTGGCAGAAGTAATGACCAGCAAAGGTATCGCTTCAGTAATTGCATGTTTTGTCAAATGAAAACTGTAATTCCCAAAAGCCCTGAGCAATTCCCAAATCTATTGTTTTGTAACAATGAGCTTCAAATCTGAGAAATTTTCAGGAAGTAGGTAAGGAAGAAAAATTCACCAACAACTGACCTTTCATTATTTTCATGTGAAAATTTTCATAATCAAAATAGACAAGCAACTCTACAATGTGTAAAAATTTCAAGTCGTTTGGAATTCAAATTGACAGTCATACAGAGATCCAAAGTGACTGAAAGTTTCTGCAGAAAATTCTGAAACACTGTAAAATTCAAGATAACATAAGTTTCTCAAATCAACTCTGTTTTTCGTGAGACCAAGTTTAAAACGATCATTGAAGAGTCTATTTTTAACTGTTAAAAACTGAGATTGAAAAAAGAAGTATAGGTTTTTCAAAAATCTTGGAAAAGCCCACTGGTTCAGCTTGGTTGTATCTTTGAGGCATATTATCAAACATATGGTGTGCACTATGTGATCCTTGGTCTATTTCTGTTCTAAGCATGCTAAAGAACCTACCAATACTAGGTAATAGTCAAAAATGTGAAAGAACTATGGGTTATGTACCTTAGACAATTTTCTTTTCTTTTGACAGTTTCCGTAGTCGGATTAGTGGCGGAAGTAATGACCAGCAAAGGCATTTGAACACGTGGTCGGCGGCGACGAGGCACTTGAACAAGTACAACTCACCGGGGCTCAAATCCAGCTCCGCCAAGACCGCAGAGACGACGCGGTTGTTGCAGGAACTGAAGAATCTCCTCACTCTGGAATCTCCGTTGATCACTCTGGCCTTAACGCGTAGGGAATCGGCGGCGGTGAGGCGGTAGCGAACCTCATCCCTAAATTTGAAACCTTGACCCCAAATGCCATCCCCTCCCTCCCTGAGTCCCTTCCTTGACCACCCAAACCCCCAAATTGAAGAACCCTAATTGAATCGAGCCCAATCGAGAGAGATGAGAATAGTACAACTTGGAAATAAATCGAGTGAGAGAGGAGAAGAACCTCAAAGAAAATTGGAACACCACCCCTAAATCGAAGAACCCTAATCGACTTGAGCCCTAATCGAGTAGGTGACAGAGGCTTAGACTCGAGTGAGAGAGAAGTTTTGAGAAATCGGGTCACAGAGTAAGAGAGGAGAGTTTTTGAGTGAGAGGCAGTTTTTGAGTGCAATGTTGAGTTTTTGGTCCAAATGTGAAGTCTTTTAGGTTTTGACTCGAGTGTCTATAACTAGGTGTTAAATTCATTTTACAAATCAGACAACATCAATAGTAAATTTTATTGTCTGATAAGAAAGAACAAAGATGGCACGCTAAATTGTAAAAGCGGGAGATTTCCCGCAAACACATTTCACTCCTAATTGTTCCCTGTCTATTTTACAAATCACACAACATAAATTAGAGATTTTATTGTCTGAGACCTAAATTGTAAGAGCGGGAGATTTCCCTCTATTTTTCACTTTTACAAGTCACTCTTCAAAAAAACCCTATTTTTCACTCACACAACGCCGAGAAACACTAAGAGTTGTATGAATATGAGAGACTATGGTCAACCATAAATCGACTACCCTAATTACATGAAAACACGCTGAACTGCAATATCGTTACTCGTATTTTTGAGTCTGCTGACATTTGTCGTAGCCTCATAGTATTATTGTGTATGAACTCATGTAAAAAGTTGATGAAAATTGAATCCCGATGGTTTGGCTCCCCATAGTGAAATGTAAGGGTAATTAGGGTTGACCATGTCGATCGACACCTATTTAATATCGAAAATTGTTGTTGTTCTACCACAATCATGCTCCATTGCCGTAAACATGTCTATACAGTTCGATTTTCAAAATTTTATTTCCTCAATTGTGTCTCTATAGAGAAACATATGTTTATATAAGATGTACTATACATGTCATGCCACATTATGTGTAACATAGTAAACATGTTATACCTCATTAGCAGGTTGATAGTGATTCAGATATCTAGGGTTAAGATCATGAAAATCCGACCGTTGGATACGATTGTGATAGTGAAGTATAGCAGTGAAACAAAATTCATAAATTTTCGGTAATGTTTAGGTATCTATCGACTCGGTCAACCATAAATTCAACGTTTTTGTTTTTTCATCACACATCAGTACTAAAGACTACTGTTGTGAGACTATGATATGAAATTTGGCTTAAAGATTAGGGTATTTTAGGGGTTAGGTCACTCATCCCCCTATACTTTTTACTCTTACAAGTCACTTTACAAAATAACCCTAGTTTTCACTCACACAACACAGAAAAGCATTAAGAGTTGTCTAACTATGGGAGGTTTGTGGTCAACCATAAATCGACCATTCTAATTACATGAAAACACGCTGAACTGCAATATCGTTACTCATATTTTTTTTATTTTGTCAACACTCATAGCCTCATATAGTTATTGTGTATGAACTCATGTAAAAAGTTGATGATAATTGCATTCCGATGATTTGGCTCCCTATAGTGAAATGTAAGTATAATTAAGGTTGACCGCGTCGATCGACGCCCATATAATACTGAAAATTGATGAGGTTTCTATCACAAACATGCTTCAATATTGTGAACATGTTCATACAGTGCGATTTTTAAAATTTCATTTCATCAATCATGTCTCTCTAGAGAAACATATGTTTATATAAGATGTACTACACATGTTAAGCACATTATGTACAACATAGTAAACATGTTATACTTCACTAGTAGGTTGATTGTGGTTCGGATGTCTAAAATTAAGATCATGGAAATCCGACCGTTAGATATAATCATGACAGTGAAGTATTGCAGTGTAACAAAATTCACAAATTTTCGGTAACGTTTGGGTATCGATCGACTCGGTCAACCATAAATTCAACGTTTTTGCTTTTTCATCACATGTCAACATAGAAGACAATCGTTGTGGGATTACAATAGAAAACTTGGTGTTAGAAATTAGGGTATTTTAGGGGTTAGGGATTACGATACAGACAACATGATATAAAAAATAGTTGTGTGATATATTTAAAAATTATACCCTCACACAACATTTCTTAGTTGATTGTTGTGGGATGAGTATTGTCAAATGTAAGAGAGTGGAATCATGACACGAAAATATATTATACAACCAAAACTAAAAAGTCGTTGTGTGACTGCTGAAAATCCTATACTCTCACACAACAGGTTTGAGTGTTCTGTTGTTACATCAAAACCACCAAGGATATCCTTCACACAAAATTTAGGTTTTCAGAGGATGTTAGAGCAATTTTAAAACTAGAAGTCCGCAACCTGGCATGAGAGATATATCTTATAACATATGTATAAAAAGTATTGTGTGATAGTTTAAATTTTATACATTCACACAACATTTATTTGTTTCACTGTTGTGTAATGAAACCTAGTTATATGTCATTAGAGATATATCTTACAACAGATGATAAAAAGTATTGTGTGATAGTTTAAATTTTATACATTCACACAACATTTATTTGTTTCACTGTTGTGTAATAAAACCCAGTTATATGTGAAACTAGAATGGAGTTAGAAGCCAAATAAGTCTTATTTTTATCTTCATGCACACAACAAAATGTTGTCCAAAGTGTTGTCCAAAGTGTTGTACTGGTTTAAGAAAAAAAAAATCTGGAATGATCTCAGACTATCCACACAACAGCTGACAATTTAAGAACGTTATATGAATCATTTTTGAAATTTGTACAACACTGCTATTCTTCACCATTGTGTGAAAAGTGTCGTTGGTTGCACTTATTGGCGTAGTGACTAATTAAGCTGGCCTGGTTAGCCATTGTAGGACTTTGAGGTTGAATTTATATAGGTATTTTAATATGTGAAAAAAACAAAGAGCACCCTTATCTATACAAAACACGGTAAAAAAAAGAGCAAGGAAATCGAGGCACCATGGTCTATGATGATTGGGTGCCGAATTAACATATTCAAATATGCTTCCCCAGTAAAACCAAATCCTGCCCCTTTTTGCTGAAAAAAAAAATCCTACCCTCTTTTGCCATGGCCCCCAATGCGGTCGCACGACCAGCAATGCACCTAGACCTGTAAATGGACCCGATCTGCAATGGATCGACCTAAATCCGGATCCGTAATAGAAATTTTATTACGTTTAGATTTCAGTTCAAATATTCATTGATTTCATTCCCCTAAAAACAAAAGACAAAACTAGAATTTCAAAATATTCAGCCAAAACCGAAAGGAAATTCAAAATTTTAAAAACTTGCCCAAATGTTTAAGCAGCCCCACCTCTTCCGAAAAAAGCCCGCCTCTCTTGGTCCTCTTAGAAATCACGCGGATCGCGATCCTCACCTTCCCCACAACCATCCACCAGCAAATCTCCACCGTTGATTCAAACAACCACAAACCCTCCGCAATTCACCCCCAAAAATTTCAGTTCCCGCTTCTCCTCTCTCCCTCCCTATAAATCAAACCCTCCCAATCCCACCAAATCCCACAACTCACAATCAAATCCCCTCTCAGTTCCCCCATACCCACCAAAACCCTAATTTCCCCAGATCCCAGAAATGGCCCGTACCAAGCAGACCGCCCGCAAATCCACCGGAGGCAAAGCCCCACGCAAGCAACTCGCCACCAAGGCCGCCCGGAAGTCTGCCCCGGCCACCGGAGGAGTGAAGAAGCCTCACCGCTTCAGGCCCGGTACCGTGGCTCTCAGAGAAATCAGGAAGTACCAGAAGAGCACTGAGCTTCTGATCCGCAAGCTGCCATTCCAGAGGCTTGTGAGGGAGATTGCCCAGGACTTCAAGACCGATCTGAGGTTCCAGAGCAGCGCTGTGGCTGCGCTTCAGGAGGCTGC
Source organism: Fragaria vesca subsp. vesca (assembly GCF_000184155.1). Classification (NCBI taxonomy): domain Eukaryota; kingdom Viridiplantae; phylum Streptophyta; class Magnoliopsida; order Rosales; family Rosaceae; genus Fragaria; species Fragaria vesca. The sequence continues at coordinate 21,299,999 of NC_020493.1, read as the reverse complement.
CGAGGCGTATTTGGTTGGCTTGTTTGAGGATACTAATCTCTGTGCGATTCATGCTAAGAGGGTTACGATTATGCCTAAGGATATTCAGCTTGCAAGGAGGATTAGGGGCGAGAGGGCTTAGAATTATGACCCGGATGTGGTTTGATGCAATTAATGGTAGTAAGATTAGGTGGTAGATCTATGCTTTTGTGTTGGATTTGGAATCGGTTATGTAAAGGGAGACCTTGATTTCAGTTTTTAATGGTAATTTTCAATTTTCTGTGGTGAATCATTGTGTGTTCTATGAGTTTGTTAAGAGTACACTCTTACATTTTGTGACTCTGGTTGGTCTTAATTATGTAGATCTGATGTTTTGGAATTGGTAATTTCTGTTGGTGTTTCAATTGCAGTAACATTATACTGCCGCAATTGGCCCTGAATTTTTATGCAACTATTTGGTAAATGCACATATTGGGTTGAATGAGATATCTGAATTGACAATGCCGATGGATCTGAGTCCTTGGTGAAAAAACAAAGGCCTATGTATTTGAATTTGATTACAATAGCAGTATAGCTACTTCAACGTTTGATTACAGTTTTGGGTAATTTTAAGCTTATAGATGAGGATAGTTCTGGTGGGAGCTGAACCTTGAATAATTTGTTAAATTACTTGAATCAAAATCTCTACAATGGACTAAATTGCAATTTTGATCATCATTCTCCGATAGCTAATGCAACCACAGATTGTTCTTCAAAATGGTGTGGCTAACAAATCAACATGGACAACATTGTGCCAATAGTTTTGAACCATTCAATAGCCATAAACCCTTCTGTTCTACAGGAATCGCAATTTGAAGGAGGTCTCTCTTTTCAATGGTCACACACAAAACACACTCACTGATGAGAAATGAGAAAGATGGGGCCGAGGCTCTTCTGTTCCGCGAGTGAATTTTACTCGCTTCCCTCTCGTGCCTCGCCTTTGATCGAGTCTCCTGACTTGGATTTCTCTGCTCATTACGGTACTACTGCCACTTAGTCGAGACTTAAAACTTAAAAGTACTCTTCGGGCTAGGCGGAATAGAGAGACGGCTAGGCGGTCGTAGGTGATGTGGGCCTAGGCGGGCTGGGCAGCACACCTTTAAAAAAAAAACCTGTACTTTATTTGATGATTTTGATAAAGTCTCCCTTGGATTTCTCTGCTCATTACAGTACCACTGCCGCTTGATCGAGACTTGATGCTTCTGCTCATATGGTAAAAAATTATGCAAATTTTATTTTGGGTTTCTTGACTATCTTGTTGTAGATGATTGTAAGTTGTATAGTTCAAATTTACTACCTTCACTACTTGATTGTTCGACAATGCTTATGAGTGGTTTGATTCAGTGATTTTAAATTGGGGATAGATTCAAAGTTAGGGGGGTTAGGATTGATTGATGGTAATTTCTATGTTGTTTACATATCATTCCTGTGCTGATCTGAGTATCGTATTACTAATACGATAAACTAGTTTTTGGGTTTTAGTGTAAATCTGCAAACCAGATCATATAGAAGAACCCTCCAGTAGTCCAGTTAGTAATAGGCAGCATGAGTTGATGCCACAAATTGGAAAGGGGAGCAAAGAAGAGATTTCCCTTATTCCGAGTCATCTTCAAATTAGTGCGTGCTTGATTCATAATCCCATGAGAGCAGTGCCTTTCATAATTTTTTTTTTCATGTTTTGAGTGGATGTGTATGCCGGTTGATGAACATTGTACCATAAAGATAAGACTTCTTGTAGTAAGTTTAACTCGGTGCTTAATCGGCTGATAGATTGTTAGAAGAAAATTAGTCGATTGTGACTTAAAACAGAATACCATAAAGATATGAGTTATTGTAACAATTTGATTGAATGCTTGTTGGGATGATGCTCAAGCAGATTCAAGCTGGAGGGTTATTTCCAAAACGTCCTACTTCAGATTTTTCTATATAACTATTATTATTTTAGCCCTTGCTTTGTTTGTTGGATCATTTGGATGCTACATTTTAGTTGAGCTTTTGCTTTAATTATCTGACCTCTCTTTTGCAATTTACTAATCAGAACCGACAGAACGAACAACAAGATGTCCAGTGTCACCTCTTGTTTGAACAAAGAGCATAGCTGAGGGACATGAGGACGTAGTCGAGAGCCTATCATCAAATATCTCTGCATCTTAAGATTCTAATGGAAATCCAGAGCCAGATGATGAATTAGAACGAGAAAGCATCACTTGGAGAGTTGGACAAGTACGAATCTTATTGGATCACAACATAACAACTACACAAGCTATCAGTTGAAATGCTCAGGATAATGTTTGAGCCAGTTTTGCTGCCAGGTATGTACATGTATATAATTCTCAATCACTCTTTCTCTGTATTTCTTTAAAATTGTAGCAACATCCTTAGGCGTTCCATGCTCTCATCAGTCTCATGCATCTTGGTAGTAATATACTTATATACGTTGCTACTATGAGTCTCAAGTTACCTGATTGATTTTCTTGTGATGTATCTTGATATAAGCCTCTTTAAAGAGAAAAAAATGTCACTTGCTCCTGTGTTGGTATAAATACAATGTCAAATACTACTAATCCACAATGTTGAGGGTCACATAGTTTAGGTGGAGGTCCTAATCTCATTAACCCCCCACAGAAGAGGTCGATAAATCAATTTTTGTTCATGATAGTTGTATCTGAGCACTGCATTAATCGATGTCAAATGCGGGAACTTGAGATGTAAAGCCATGTCTTGCATGGAAGAGTAGCCGAGACGCAAGGCTTCTGTAAGGATCACTCTCTCTTTTTTCCTGCAAATAAGCAATGCATTTCTTAACCTCTGATTTCACTTCTAAATACAATTCATGAGCTTTATCCCTGTCTCGTAATTCCTCCTTCCTCCCTGCATGTATTCAAACCACAATTTACATCATCACTGTAGAACATAAATACAATTAAATCGTGTCAAACAAGTTCTCTTTCCAAAGTCAGTTGATTAAAGCCAAAACACACCTTCTGTTTCAATTGGTTTCCCAAAACGATAATAAAACCGACCAGGAAATTTTGGTAAAAATCCTGGGAAGTACAGAGCTTGGTTTCCTACTTCTCCATCAATGGTAGCCCTATGGTCACAAATATCACATTAACTTTGAAGGAAATTGCATGCATACCTTGATAGACGGTCTATAGCAATCAATAACCAAAACCATATCTTGACAGATATACTACCTCAGATTTCCAGCTTCATCTGATATTTCATCTATAAACTTCTTCAGGAAAGGAACTTTCATCTGATCTTCATAATCAAATAATACCTTTCGAGAAGAAAACAAACACAATTGTTATCTGACCATAATGGGTGACACGCATTCAAGAAGAGATATAACCTTGAACTGGTAAGTAAAACATAAGCAGGGCAAGCTGAGTATACATGTATTTAAGACTTGCTATATAAAGTTTAGATAACTCCAATTTAATAAGAATAATTTTGATAAAATAGTAATCGCCAAGATTATAGATAAGATAAAATAAGCCTTGTGGCCTTACGTCACCCCAGTCATCTTCTCCAACAGCACCAAAGGGTACTATTTTGGCTCCAAATCTAGCTGCCATCCTCACAAACTCTGACCGTTCCGGCCAAAATAGCTTATATGCTTCCCCCTGGATAGTACAAGTAACAACAGTGACAGGTTATTTAGACTTTTAAGTGCATGGAAATTTAATCCAGTTCTATCCTTGGCATTGGAAAAAAACCAAACCAAACATCAAGTGAGAGTGAATTTAGTACCTTCCTGTGAAGAGCCTCGCGCACTCCACCAGGATAGAGTAGGATATGAGACTTTGTAGAGAGTAGCCTGAAAAAGTACTTTCCTGAGACAGGAACAGCACCCATAAGTCTCATATCATCGGAAAATGGTTGCTCAAACTTTCCTTGTTTCATTAACATCATTGGATGTGCTATTCCTTTCAGAATGATGTCATTTTCCGAAAACTGTGTCATCAATGGAACAATATCAAATCCCAGTAACATGTGATTTCCGACATACAATACAGGACCCTCTGAAGGAATCCCAGCAAAGCCCCTCACTGACTTCCCATCTGCTAAAGTTGAGAGTATCACCGAGCTCATGATGTTAATCCAACTACACATTCATTAACAATAATCATGAAACATCAATATTGAAAAAGAAAAAGAAATAAAGCCAAACTAAGATGCATAAATCTACCATATAGGCTAGGAAAAGTGTAACTGACCTGTATTTGTCCTGGAAACTTTTTAATTCGGAAGGTGATGGTGGTATGTAGTCTAAAACAAAATCTCGTTCTATTGAACGACGATAGATACCAATCTGCTTGATGACAGTTACCAAATCGAAAGTATCTTCCTGCCAAAAAATCAAGTTTAAGCACATGTAATGTAAGCTCAGAAACATCTGGTTGTATAATATTCAAGACTGAACAGTACATGAGAGAAACTAATGAACATGTGAGAACATGATCAGATTAGTACTAGCACATGATAAGATCATCCTACCAAGAAAAGGAAATGGCTGCAGTCTTCAAATACACGGGTCTCACAATTTGCAAGCAGCTGTCGGAGTCTTGGACCTTCCTCTTGACTAGGTAGCAATGGATCCTTTCCACTTTAAAACAGATACCAGTTAAATCAGCACCGTCATTCTAAAAAGATGATAGGGTAATGCAGCAAAGTTGTCATGTCAATTGTCACATGTAATAAACATGGGATAATATTCCACATGAACTTATTGCTAGAAATGGTTATGGAAGTTTTAGGAAACCTGGAAAGTATCAGGGTTTGAGCTTTAACAGCATGGAGGCGTGAATTGGCATACGATGAAGCTGAATTAATCAATTGTAGTTTCCACGGAAGTGTTTCTAGGGGCAAGATATCAGCAAAAACCTGAAACTTATAACCATTAATCCCATTTTACAAGATTGGACCTCACATTTTGAAAAATAAAACACATTAGTTTCCACGGAAGTGTTTCTAGGGGAAATATATCAGCAAAAACCTGAAACTTACAACCATTAATCCCATTTTACAAGATTGGACCTCACATTTTGAAAAATAAAACACATTAGTTTCCACGGAAGTGTTTCTAGGGGAAATATATCAGCAAAAACCTGAAACTTACAACCATTAATCCCATTTTACAAGATTGGACCTCACATTTTTGAAAAATAAAAGACATTAGAAATGTACAAAAGAAAAAAAAAAATCGAATGACAGAAATCCATTTGTAACAGATGCTGTGAAAAACAAGTAGTGTACTGGATATTTAACTGCTTCTGGGTGAGAGTAATGTTTCGAAGCTGTGTCTTACAGAGAGGTAAGATATTGATTGTGCAACGAAATCCCACGATAGACTTCCAACTCCCTTCTCTAAATCAGCCATCATTACACCTATATGCATGCACGACAAACTGCAGATTGAGAAACATGTATGTACTTGTTTTTTTTTTTTTTTTTTTTTTTTTTGGGGGAGAAGGAAGAAACATGTATACTTTTTGTTAACTTGAACTAAGAGCAACAAATGTAGCTTACTCAAATAACATCAGTTTTTAAGAAGAAAGAAACTTGAAAATATACAGTATATCCTATATCATTTGTCTCCAAACATAAACGAAACAACTCTTTTGTCACGTTTGGCAGGAACAGATTCCCAGCTCTTGCTATCATTTTTCTGGACATGAGTAACAAGTAATGGAACAAGGAAAACACACCTGCCATTGAACTCAGTTCAAGAGGAAGTCTAAGACTGGGTAATAAGTCAGACATGATCTGCAACAAAGGCAATATGGACTGAAGTGGTGACTTGGTGAAGGACGTTGCTGCACATATTCATTGTAGGTGTTAAATCGAGTGAGAAATTGCATCAATTTCATTCCTCTTTTTATATGCTTGCATTAAAAAGCCTAATATGAAGGAACAAATATATGTTACCAGGATTTGCTAAGAGTAGAACAAGGTCGATATCAGGGTTAAGGGATGCCACAGATAGTGCAAGGCATGCTCCAAGAGATTCTCCAACAAGATATATTGGTCTATTAGGTGAGCGATGATGCTCTGACCGAACTCTTCTCTCAACCAGGTTCACCAAGTCTGTTGCATTATAAATTTTGAAAAATAAATAGATTGCTCTCCTGATGTGATTTTCATTTCATGCAGCAGTGACATGTATATGGGAGGATGAGTCAAGCAAATTGCCACACAGAAAGAGTGCCAATGCAACATGTATGTTAGTATAAAGAAGGAAGAACCTGTAAATGGTGTTCGATCCTTGGGAGGAATATGCAAGCACAAGACCTCAAAAATCCTTCAAACAGGAAGTATAAATTAGGCTGGGGAACTAATTAGAAAGAGGCAGTATACCATTTACTTGAGAAGTTAGATGGGAACCAAAAAAAAAAAAAAGAAACAGAACAAGTAGAGTTGGATAACGTACTTTCCTAGTTTCTGATGATGCATTATAAGCCCAAGTCCAGTGCCATCAATTCCTGCAGTTCAGAGTTGAACGCTACAGTTACATAAAGTTGAAAGCTTTAGCAAATTGCAGTGATGAAGAAAACAAAAACTGAGTACGTTGTGTACTTGAGTTTGAATTATGATTAGTTAGGTACCGGGCAAAAAGAGAAGCAGAGGGGAGTCGTGTAAGGGGTGACCGCAGTCTAAAGGTGTGAACCAGTGAGGTGGTCCGCTGTCGGATGTGACAAGATCCTTGGCTTGCTCAAAAAAATGCTTTAAGCTCACACGCTCTTCTGCCAAAGGTTGGCTCTGGTTCTCTCTGGTTATACCAGACATGGTGTGGCTTGTGGAGAAAGCTAACCTTCTAGTCTTTCTAGATGGATTAATGGAGAAACACGGCGTCAAATTACATCGGAGAGGGGATGAAACGCCGCAGGGGAAGAGATGAAAGGTGCTGGAGGCCATGGAAGTAGAGTTCGAACACTTTCCTTGTCTGGCTTCGCTTTTGGTGTGTGATTCGTGAGCGGTAAAGCAGCTATATATTAGTTTGGTGGCATCAGTGGCATTGTGGTGATGGAGAAAGCAAGTAGTTTGAACAAGTTATCAGTCACTTGGACAACGTGAGAGTGAGTAATGAGGAACAAAAGGTTGTTCCGGAAATGCGGAGCAAGTTTGATGAAGGTAATTGAAAGCATGTTGCGGCTCAGATGGGATGTTTGTCTATATTGGTGCAATTCACTATACACGGTGTATAATACACCTAATTTCAAACATGGCTCAAGTACAACCTCAAAGTATGAGTCTCTAAGTCTCATGGTGGGGTACTTGAACCATTAATGTGATTGAAAAGTTCGATTTCTTACTTGGGATTGGACGTGACTGAACTGTCTTACCTAGTCTAATTCCCGAGATCGCACGTTTGACAACAAGCATGAGTCATTTGAATGAGACTCCAGAGTCCAAATTCCTTGTGACCTTCTACCACAATGCCCAAAAACCATGGGATCGACTGTGCCCAAAAATCATAAAGAGCCCAAATTCTATCCGGGCGAGCTTCGCATCTTCTAAAAGTCTGAGCATGTCACAAGGTCTCCCCAACCTCGCCACCGACAGTGGTGGATGCAGAAAATTTTGTAAGTGGGGGACAAAAAAAAAAATTGAGGCTAAAGAGCCTCCAGAGACGACTCAATGTCCATTTCCACTTCCACTCCCTTAATTTCGTAACTCTTCATGTAGTTAATTTGCATTATTTTGAAAAATATCGAAGTCTTTTTCACCATTTATATGAAATCTTAATGAAGCACTATAAAATTGCAAGCTTTCCAACTTTAAAACTTCAATATATGAATTCAAGTTCAACCAGACCCCTCAAAAGATCACCTAAATTGATACCCAAAACCAGAAATCTAGAGAATCATTTATCAGACTATCTGGGATATATTCCTTTGTGGGTTAATTAACATATTTTTAAACAATAGATGTATATGTTAAATCATGATGGGAGAATATCAAATGAACATTGACATATATAAGAAGATGATTAGCAAGAAAGAAAGTTCACTGGGGGCAACTGCCCCCACTCGACCCCTGTGTCCGCCTATGGCCACCGATCATGAGGCTGACATTGTCGACGCTCTCAGCTCCGACCTCTCCAAGCTCATGACAATGATTTTACATATAAGAGTGATTTTGAGTCCACCCACATTCAACAATTATTTTTATTTTTTTCAAGAAAAGCGATGGTGTATATATGATGTAAACTTACTGCATGAGGGCTATATATCATGCACATTACATGCATGGTTTAACTGATTGATTAAAAGAAATAAAATCTTGCCAAAAAAATAATGATCAAGGAAATTGAACAGTTTCGTCGATGATGTCTACATGTGTAGAAATTGATTCTCATTGATCTTTTACAATTACAGGCCGTACATTGTATATGAGTAGCTATACACAGCTTTTACATAATGCAATAAATCTATATTAATAGCAATATCAAAACTGATGCATAATCTTAGCAATACCAAAACGGATGCATAAACACAACAATATCAGATCTGTGATGGAGAAGATTCTGGGCTGGATTCATGCTCTCTAACAACATGAGCACTGCATTAATCGAGGTCAAATGCAGGAACTTCAGATGTAAAGCCATGTCTGGCTTGGTACAGTAGCCGAGACACAAGGCTTCTGTAATTAAGGATCACTCTCTTCTTTCCTGCAAATTAGCAATGCATTTCTCAACCTCTAATTTCACTTGTAAATACAATTCGTGAGCTCCCTGTCTCGTAATTCCTCCTTCCTCCCTGCATGTTTACAGGACAAAAGTATGGTTTTTTTTTTTGTCAAACAAGTCATATTACTAAAGTTTGGGTTTTTTTTTTTTTTTTTATTTTTTTTAAATTTATTTTTTTAAGATGCAACACGGTATCTTGAATCTAACCCGCATTGATGGGTCATAATAAAACACTTCCTCTATGACCACAAAAAGTATATTGAGATTTAATTGCTTAAACTCCGATTAACATCGGCATGATTGGAAGAACTTAAGTAAATCTCACACCAAAACTCTTACCAACTTGACTATCTATGATGATTAAAGTATCAGTTGATTAGTCGAAATGCTTACCTTCTGTTTCAATTGGTTTCCCAAATTGATAGTAAAACCGACCGAGAGATTTTGGTACAAATCCTGGGAAGTATACATCTTGGTTTCCAACCTCCCCATCAACGGTAGTCCTATGGTCACAAAATCATATCAACATTCAAGTACTGGAGAATCATTCTAGTGGAATGCATCCAAACCATGATAGAAGATCTATGAAATTCAACAATAAAGTACTATCTTGCCAGAACTAGTACCTCACTTTTCCAGCTACACCAGTTAATTCATCTATAAATTTCTTGAGGAAAGGTGTTTTAATTTGGTCTTCATAATCGTATAATATCTGAAGAGAAGAAAACACAATAAGTGTAATATATTTTGACCATAATGAATGATAATTCGTAAAGAAAACTTTTTTTTTTTGAAAGAGAGGTCATTCATTAATGAAGCTCAGTGAACAGTACAATAATGACCTGCCCAGAGGGCCGTCAGAAAAATCCATTATGCAGAAAAAGCCATCCTAGTACGCTTCTCACACAAACATACCAAAACACCTAATCTAAATACATTCACCTTCTATGAAGATAAAACCAAAAACAAGAAGATTAAAAACTCTGAAGCGTTATAAACTGTGACAACAGAATTCTTATCTTCTTGTCGATCTCCCAATCAAGCAGATGTGATAATAAAAGTGGAATTCACCACTTCAACTACCGCCTTCTCCATCTCCACTGCAGCAACTTCAGTCGGAGACTTTGTCTTTGGAGGTAGAGCTACCTCTTTGCCAACCACTTACATTGCTTCTGTAGAATCAGTAGAAAGATTTGCTTCGTCTATCATATCATCCTCCTCAAGAATCTTCAACAACCGCTTCCTACCCTTTAAAGTAGGGCGAGGTGGACCCTCCTTAGTCTTGTTTGTAGACCCTCTTGATCGCCCACCCTTTTTCTTTGGGGGTGTCACCAGAAACCGACCCAACTCATTAGGAAGACTCAAGTTCAAGTCTTCAATTTCCGGACTCAGAACTGTGGACACCTCAAGCATCTTCTTCCCCGGTTGAATAAGAGGACGCTCTGTTGTCCTCTTTCTTCCCCGTTTGGCAGATTGTTGTTGCTCAACAAGTGGGGGAACAACAAAACCTCTAGCTTTACAAGCTTTGAGAACCCTAGCAGTCAACACATCATTCACCATCAAGTGTTTCTCAGGCAATTGTACCGGCATTAAGGCCTTCACTTTTGCAGCCAATTGCATAACTTCCTCTTTATGTTTTTCAGCCCTCAGTGCAACATCACTGCTCAAAAAGCCGCCATCCGCCATTAAGCAGCTTAGGCTTTGCTATAGTCAGTTCTTACATCGCTGTAACCGGGAGTCCATGCAAAGCTTCATCTTCTCGCACAAAAAGCTTGTCACAACCCTCAACCGCATGCTCAAAAAGACCACAAAACTTGCAAAGACCTTGAATTTTCTCATAGATGATCTCAACATCAACATGAACAGAAGCAAAAGAATAATTTCGATAAAATTTGTACCGCTGTCTCGTATCCATAGTCAGACGAATCTTTTGTTTTTCATCTTTGCGATTCAGAGCCAAATTATCAAAACGATGAACCTTACCAATGGATTGTCCGATCAACTATAGAGATTTCTTGTTGCGTAGCAAATGCGGTAACCCTAAGATCGAGACCCATGTCTCAATGGAATGAAGAGGAGGGTTCACCACCGTACAGATCTTGTCGTACGACGCCGTCACCAGCATCGCATTTTGATAGAACCAAGGTCAGCCGTGGAGAACCTTGTTGCGATTTGCTTCTCGATCAAACTGGAACACGAAACAGTCTCCCTCGGAATGGATTTGCAGACCAGAGCGCTGCCTCTAGATGGATGGGATCGTTCCCAAAAAGCCAGCGGCGTTAGGACGTCGCTTGAGAAGGCGCCCAACCATGAAATAGTGGGAAACCTCGAGAGCCGCCTCTCCGGCAGGCCCAAAGTTGACATGAGCAGCCTCAGACGGGGCTGAGAGTGATGCTAGGGAGAAAATTTGGTCAGACATGGCTGAGAAGGTATTGTCGAAGACTGCTAGAGTCGACGATAAAGAAACCCTAGCAGAGCAAGGGTTTTCGAGAGAAGGTGAGTTTTTTTCGTAAAGATAACTTTGAATGACACATAAGCAGGGCAAATAAGAGTGTTACATGTATCTATATGATTAGTGTAAACTTATATTAGGTAAAAAAAACAACTTTAACTTTTAGCTTATGAAAATTGTTGTTTACCATCTTCTATAAGCAACAACTCAATAACGCAATTCGAGAAATGAGTTTCAACTTTGAGAAGTAGGGTTTGTCTGTGGTCAGACAAGTATGACGTACATATAACTAAGATAAGGTTGTATGTGCATAACATGGGACGGTAGGGTGAGAATTTTCAAGAAAATTTGCTTAAAATCAAGCATGCATGCTATGTCTATATGCACAGCAGAATTTTCCGGATGGATCCAGTTTTTGCACAACATTAGCTGCACAAACTGGGGCTTAGACAACTCCGGTACGTAAGAGTGGTCTTGGATAAACAGTAACAAACCTTCCTAACATGCTAGGGGAAGGCATTACGAATTTACGACCCAACATTATAGAAAAGCTAAAAACAAGGTCTGTGAATAACTTACATCACAAAAATCATCTTCCCCAATCGTACCAAACGGTACGATTTTCGCTCCAAATCTAGCAGCCATTCTCACAAACTCTGACCGTTCCGGCCAGAATAACTTGTATGCTTCCCCCTGGAAAGTTATATATGTGCTGCCATTGTGAAAAAACAAAAACAAATTCAGTAAAACAATAAGTGAGAGTGAATTCAGCACCTTCCTGTGGAAAGCCTCACGCACTCCACCAGGATAGAGTAGGATATGAGACTTTGTGGAGAGCAGCCTGAAAAGGTTTTTTCCGGAGACTGGAACAGCGCCCACAAGTCTGAAATCATCGGAAAATGGTACTTCCATTGACTTTCTTTGTTTCCATTTCATGAACATAACTGGATGTGCTAGCCCTCGCAGATGAATGCCTTTTTGTTCTGACAACTGCGCTACCAATGGAAACACATCAAATCTGAATAACATGTGATTACCTACATACACTACAGGACCATCTGAAGGAATCCCAGCAAAGCCCCTCACTACTTCCCCGTCTGCTAAAGTTGAGAGCATCACTGGGCTCATAATTATGTTCATCCATCTACACATTCATTAATAATAATCATGAAATATCAATATTGGTTAAGAAAAAACAAAATTATAGAGCCTAAGTAGAATGCATAAGTCTATCCGGAAAATTATAGTGTGAGTTAATGCCTAGCACATCAATTTTTTCGAATATTCTTGACCGTTCGATATAATAAAACTATGAATGTATCTATCTAAGAAAGTATCACCCACTTGTATTTGTCCAGAAGACTTTTTAATTCGGAAGGTGATGGTGGTATGTAGTCTAAAACAAAATCTCGTTCTTTTGAACTACGATAGACACCAACCTGCTTGATAACAGTTACCAAATCAAAAGCATCTTCCTGCCAAAAGTTGGAGTCTAATTAAGAACATGTAATTTAAGCTCAGAAACATTTGGTTGTATACTTGTATAACACGTCAAAACTTAGTATAGCAGAGGAGAAACTAATTCACTGGAGCACATGATCAAATTTCTACTAGCACATAATCAGATAATCCTACCAAGAAGAGGAAATGGCCACAGTGTTCAAATGTACAGATCTCAGAATTCGCAAGCAACCGTCGGAGTCTCAGACCTTCCTGTTTACTACGCAGCAATAGATCCCTTCCACTATTGAACAGATAACAGTGAAATCAGCACTGTATTCTAAAATGATGATAGGGTAATGCAGCAAAGTTGTTTTGTCAGGTGTACATGTAATAAATTAGGAATGATGCATGATTATAGTATAGGTCGCTTGAAAATATTGCTAGAAGTGGTTATGGATGTTTAAAGGACACCTGGATAGTATCAAGGTTTGAACTTTTACAGCATGGAGGCGTGAATTGGCATACGATGAAGCTGAACTAATCATTTGTAGTTTCCACAGAAGTGTTTCTAGGGGCAAGATATCAGCAAAAACCTGGAACTTCAACCATTAATCCCATTTTACAAGATTGGACCTCACAATTTGAAAAATAAAAACACATTAGAATGTAAAAAAGAAAAAAAAATCGAATGACAGAAATCGAATAACAGATGCTGTGAAAAACTAGGGTGAGAGTAATGTTTCGAAGCTGTGTCTTACAGAGAGGTAAGATATTGATTGTGCAACGAAATCTCACGACAGACTTCCAACTCCCTTCTCTAAATCAGCCATCATTACACCTATATGCATGCACAACAAATGTGACCACTGTTTTATCACTTTTGGTATGAACAAATTCCTTGCTTAGCCATATTTCTAGCATCTTTCGGGAGACGAGTAACTAGTAAATGAAACAAAGAAATCACCTGCCATTGAACTTAGTACAAGAGGAAGACTAAGTTTGGATAGTAAGTCAGGCATGATCTGCAGTAATGGTAATATGGGTTGAAGTGGTGACTTGCTGAAGGACGTTGCTGCACATATTCATTGTAGGTGTTAAATTGAGTGAAAAATTACATCAATTTGATATCCCTCTTTTTATAAGGTTGCACTAAAAAAAACTGAATATGATTATATGAATTAAGAAACAAACATATGTTACCAGGATTTGCTAAGAGCAGAACAAGGTCGATATCAGGGTTAAGGGATGCCACAGATAGAGCAAGGCATGCTCCAAGAGATTCTCCAACAAGATATATTGGTCTATTAGGTGTGCGGTGATGCTCTGGCCGAATTTTTTTCTCAACCAGCTTCACCAAGTCTGTCACATAAGAAAACAGAAAATTTCTAGAGAGAGAGGGTCTACCTTCTCTCTACAAGTTTTCTCATCCTATTTTGAGAGTCTCACGAGCCCAGCCGTCTCCTCCACCACCACCATCCCCACATCCGCCACTATTTCCTCCACCTCCCCCATGTCCACCTAGCCTTTTCCCAGACCAGATCTGCCCTTTCCTTCAATCCTTTTCTTCATCTTCCCCTTCCCTCTACCTTATCCATTTTCCCCATCTACCCACCTTACTTCCCTGCCTTACTGAGTCTTCCCATGACGGTTTGAACTCAGATCCATGTCGCTCTCATCACCTCTCAATCTCCTCACTTCTTCACCATAACCCAATTCCAATCTTGATTTCACATATCTTCCATCATATCGCTAGATCTTCTGGTTCTACTATTGTTGCTTCTCATATGATGTCTTCTTCCATCACATCGCTAGATTTTCTGGTTCTACTAAGCAAATTTTCGTCCGTCGGCGAACTTTTGTTCAACTGAAAGAATGTGTTTCAATTACCTTGGTATTCACTCCTTCTATGGTTACTTGGTTTCTCTTGGGGGCTTTTGTGCCCAGCGTTCTCAACCGGTGGAGGAAGTGGTTTGTTTTGGTGCTTTAGCGGCGGACTGACGTCAAATGGGGACTGGAATGTAGCGACAGCAGCTCTGTGCAGCTGATGTTGAAGCGATGGAGGCTGTTAGATGTAGAGTTTCTTACTTCTAGTTTTGGGCTTCTGTGTTGTGTCGTGGCTAAGCTTTTTATGGGCTTTATTTTGTTTATGCTGGGCCTAAGTGCCTCTGTTGCTAGGCCTATGTGCCTTTTTACGCCGGGACCAACGTGTCTCTTTGTGCTGAGACCTATGGACTAGGATTCTCTCCTCATATTTCTCTGCTCATACTTCCTCATAAATGAATCTGAGCCATCCAATTTTAATGGATGGCCAGGATTTCTCTGGCTTTATTCCCTCAAATTTCAGACCCAGAGTATAAACCCAAGAGTAGGTTGATATGAACCCAGAAGTAGGGTGATCAATTTTGGGTTGATATTGGTACCGGCGACGATACCAAAATGATGAAAGTTCTCATTTCGAAGGAACACTTTGAATATAACTAAATTTAACACACGGCTAAATTTTTGCACAAAGTGAGGCCAAGTTTCAACTGCCCATCTATTTCCATTCTTCCCTCTTGCATTGCTCATATTTCTAGAACGTATCTATTCGATCTTTGATCAATATCCTTCATCTTGATTGAACTACTTGGCCTTAAATTTTTTCTTTTTAGTTTTAACTCTCATCCCCAAATAAAAATATTTCTTATCACAAATCATATATGGCTTCAGTTGCAGCATATTAGCAACTAATTATAACAAGCTGGGATCTCTCATATCATGATTTCCATAACACTACAAGAACCAGTCTTTCTCACAAAACATAAACCCAGTAACATGCAAAGAACATTGCTTTTTCCATCGATCGCTGAAAACAAAAGCGAAGACCCATCAACGAGACCTTCTTGCTTCTCTCTCATACTCGAGCAGGATGAGGATGTTGCTCTACCTGACCGGTTCCTTGAGGTTTCTCATGATTAACCGGTTATGGTCATCGTGACGGTTGCGACAACAGACGATCCTCGAGACCCGTCAACGCATCCTTCTTTCTCTTTCGGCTGCTGATTCGATTCAAACAACAGAGAGATAGTAAAAGTGTAAAACTATATGCAATAGGAATTATGGAGCGAAAGATATCAGCTTTGGGGTTGGGGGTGAGAGAGGGAAGAGAGAGATGAGAGGAGATCGGCGATCAGAAATCTATACGAGAATTTGGAAGATAGACTAATCACCTTAAAGAATGTAAGATAAATCCTGACCATCTATTAAGATTGGATGGTTCAGATTTATTTATGAGGAAGTATGAGCAGAGAATTATGAGGAGAGGATCCCGATCCTGAGACCTATGTGTCTCTTGTGTTGAGGTCTTTTGTACCTCTGGTTAGTGTTGTATTAGGTTGTATTTTTTGGACCATCTAATACATTGCTTCCATTGACCAGAAAAAAAAAGAATCAATTACATAATAGTTTGATGGGATAATACCCATTTGGCACTAATTATTGGTCTTGTTGCTCATTCCAATGAAAAACTTTATTCATTACCCATTTCAATTAATCTTACCAAAATTACTTCTTTAACCTTAACCTAACTATCTCACACCTCTCCCTCCACCTCTCACACCTCTCCCTCCACCTCTCATTCACTCACGATATGCTCTCTCTCTCTCTCTCTCTCTCTCTCTCTCTCTCTCTACTCTCTCTCTCTCTACTAACTACTACTACTACTACTACTACTCTCTACTCTACTCTACTACTACTACTACTACTCTACTCTACTACTACTACTACTACTACTACTCTACGTACTCTCTACTACGTACTACTACTACTACTACTACTACTACGTACTACTACTACTACTACTACTACTACGTACGTACTACGTACTACTACGTACTACGTACTACTACTACTACTACTACTACTACTACTACTACTACTACTACTACTACTACTACTACTACTACCTACCTACCTACCTACCTACCTACCTACCCTACCCTACCTACCTACCTACCTACCTACCTACCTACCTACCTACCTACCTCTCTCTCTCTCTCTCTCTCTCTCTCTCTCTCTCTCTCTCTCTCTCTCTCTCTCTCTCTCTTCGGCGAAGTCCATCACCGATGCCAGTGACCATCTACTGGAGAGATTTCGGTCGGGTTCTGTCATGGGAACCTAACACAAACAAGTTCTTAAGAGGTTATAAAGTTTACTAGGGGTCAATAATATGTTACTGGGGTGGTGAAGAAGTTTACTAGGGGTCAGTAATATGTTATTGGGGTGGATAGGAAGTTTATTGGGGTCAGTAATATGTTATGGGGTGGATAAGAAGTTTACTGGGGGTCAGTAATATTCTAGCAACCGGATTCCGGCGATCGGTGACTGGAGTTCGTGGACCGATCACCGGAGTCCGGCAAAGTCCACTATCTCTTCTATTTTCTCTCGATCTCTAAATGTGTATAAGACACAAAAGTAAAAGTGTCTCAAAAATATTATTTTATTATGAATTTAATAATGATTTGTGTATTTGGGCACAAATAAGCTAATTTCTCATTCAATTGGGGTCAAAAGTCTTATTGTCATTGAAATGGGGTTTGACTTTTAATTTTTTTGTACATTTGGGAATTTTTCGATTCCCCAGTTTGATCTCCTAATGTGATTTTCATTTCATGCAGCAGCGACATATATAAGGGACGACAAGTGAACAGGGGCGGAACTACGTCCGGGCCCGACGGGGTCCCGACCCCCCTTAGGTTTCCGACAGATCTCTTTGATCTGATGTGTTGCAGACTACTTGCAGGGATCAGTCATTCAATATATGAGTTTATTTCATAATGTGAATCCCCCCAGCCATTTCCACAACACCACGTGTCCCACTTATAGTTAAGAAAAACAAAAACTAAACAGAACAGAGAGATCAAACATGACTATAATTGATATTTTATTATAATGAATTGGGAAACCACAAATAACTAATGGTTGGTTTCTCCCGAAAAAAAAAACGTTTGGTTACTTTTAAATGTATAATAATGCTACAAGTAGGAAAATTATTGGGCCAATGATAAAATAGTACATTTAGAAGTAATAAATGATAAAAATGTTAACAAATGTTCCTTGATGATAAAACAATACACCTATTTAAATTCTTTAAACCGTTACCCATAAACTTTTAAAAAATTACATGTCATGCCACTGACAAAAATAACAACACATTAACCAAGCCCCTCTTAAACATTTTCAACCAGATAGCGACCCGATTGCGCGTAGGCTGCTAGAATGGCGTTCCAGGTGACCAGGTCTTGGTCAGGACTTTTATCGAACAGGTGGCGTGCATACGTCAGCGACCTGCATTTCGCATACATAGTGATGAGATTGTTGATTAGGAAGTGATCTGGGCATTGCCCGGAGGTTAGGATGAGGGCGTGGGCGCGCTTACCGAGGGGGAGGTCTGTGTTGGCAATGGCTGCGAATTGCTCCTCTGTCGTCCGGCCGCCTCCCGAGTTATGGGCTCGTCGAGTTATGGGTCGCGTACTTGGCCC
>NC_020493.1:21279366-21281586 GCF_000184155.1 Fragaria vesca subsp. vesca | reverse complement strand
GAGTTTGAGGTAACATTTGGTCATTTATGTTGGTTACATTTGCAGACAAGCTTGTATCTGTGCGCGGTAGTGTAGTCAAAGTTAGCACTGTGAGGCCTTTTGTGGTGTAAATGGATTTTGACTGTGGGAAGTGTAAGACAAGCATTACGCGTATGTTTCCTGATGGGAAGTTTTCGCCACCGTTGAAATGTGATCTACATGCGTGCAAGAGCAGAACTTTTGTTCCAGATCGATCTACTGCTCAAAGATAGATTTTCAGAAGATAAGGTAGGCATTTTGAGTAGAGTAATCTAGTTGACTGGTTTCATTTACCTTTATTGATCATGTTAAATTTATTCTTTGATACTACTTAAGGATACAGGAGCTGCTAAAGCCTGAAGATCATGAAGAAGGCAGGGTGCCTCGAACAGTAGAATGTGAACTTCTTGAAGATCTAGTTGATGCATGCATCCCTGGAGATGTGGTGACTGTCACTGGGATAATAAGAGTCATTAACAGTTACATGGACATTGTTGCACTGAAGCATGGTGACAATAATGGTTCCCTTTCCCATTCTGCTTTATTTTGTAATGAATTTTGGATTAAACGATGAATGAGGAAAGCCAGAGTTCTAAGAGTTGTGTTGGCACTAAATTGTTTTCCTCGGTATTCTTAATTTGATGATTTACAATTAATACAGATTGCTTTGCTTTGTCATATTCTGTGCTCTGTGAGAAAAAAAAAAGTGTAGCTCGTTATGTAAAATGTATGAAGCTACACATGTAACTATCAGTCGGTAGTTACATGGATAGTTACATGCATAGTTACATAGATGGATAGTTACATGGATAGATACATGGATAGTTACATTGACAGTTAGATAAGTAGCTTAATGTAAGTACACAAGTCATTTACATAATAATAATTGCAGCGTGCTGCTGCACCGCAACGGCAGCGTCCCACTGCGTATTAGAACAGAAATCTATTAAAATCTATGTAACTACCAACGTAACTACATGGATAGTTACACATAGTTACATACATTAATAGTTACATTGATAGTTACATAGGCAGGTTAATGTCGTTACACAAATGTAGCATGTATGTAACTACCCATGTAACTACCAACGTAACTACATGGATAGTTACACATAGTTACATACATTAATAGTTACATTGATAGTTACATAGGCAGGTTAATGTCGTTACACAAATGTAGCATGTATGTAACTACCCATGTAACTATCAAACTGTAGTTACATGGATAGTTACATTGCCAGTTACATGGATAGTTACATGGGTAGTTACATAGATGTATAATTACATGGATAGTTACATAGATGCATAGTTACATGGATAGTTACATGCACAGTAATTACATGGATAGTTACATGCATAGTTACATGGATAGTTACATAGATGGATAGTTACATGCATAGTTACATGTATAGTTACATGCATAGTTACATAGATGGATAGTTATATGTATAGTTACATGCATAGTTACATGTATAGTTACATGCATAGTTACATGTATAGTTACATGCATAGTTACATAGATGGATAGTTACATGTATAGTTACATGCATAGTTACATGAATAGTTACATGCATAGTTACATAGATGGATAATTACATGTAACCGGCTATGTAACTACCCAAGTAACTGGATATGAAACTAATTTTTTGCAGCGTACCGCTGCACCGCAACAATAGAGATGGTTTGGAAATTTAACTGGCTAAGTAACATCTAACTGGCAATGTAACTAGCGGAGTATTAGAAAGAAAACTCCTTCTCTGGTTATACATTGAGATTGTACTAGTATCAGTTTTCGTTGAAAGAGGAGGACAAGAATAAAGGACACCAGTCAAGTCTTTTAATAGAAATTCATAGTAACATAGAACGACCCAACATTTAGGTAAATGATAGTATCAATTGATTGTACTCGGATAGAAAATCAAACTGAAAAACTATTCTCCAATCAAGCTAACAGAACTCAAAGACAAAGATAATACTCTAATCAAGTATTGGAGAACAATCAAATACCCTCCGTCACCTTTATCCTAATCTCCTTTTCCTTAGTCAGTGTGATCTCAATATCACTCTCCTCTTCATCCAAACCAATGATAGGAATGACTCCCAGCTACCTGTGGAAAGACAATCATAACTAATTAAATGGATAGTTTCATAACCCTAACTAGTTACACTGATAAAGGCAGTTAAGAAAACCCTATGTAGCTA
>NC_020493.1:21226670-21278935 GCF_000184155.1 Fragaria vesca subsp. vesca | reverse complement strand
AGAGAGAGAGAGAGAGACCTTTTTATCATTAAAAAGATTTATGGTCAAATTAGAGAGGAGGGTAGAATTGTCATGTAAAAAGAGTGAAAATATACCTTTTTATCATTTAAGATGTTGTAAGATGACCATCTTATCTTGTAATATGTTTTAATGGTGACTTTTTTATCATGTGGAACATTTGAAGACTATTTTATCATTTGTACCTTCAAATGGTAGTTTTGTGTTAAATACCCAAAATTATTTTCAACCCTTTTTTTAATGTACATAAGAAACTTTACATCAATCAATTTTGTGCCTCTGCTTCTATAGTTTCTATGAGTATGAACTGCAATGGTGCAATGGTTTGAAACTAAATTATCATTCACAATTTCTTAATAGTTGATAAAAATAAATTTGGTTTTATAAGATTTTTAGGTTTAATAGTCTGAATTATTGTCATCTAAATCGAGTATTTTATATGAGTGTCGCAACATGTACCGTATAGCTAAAATAAATCTAAATCGAGTCTTTTATTTTCGAACTCGGACCTCCTTAAGTGAAAATCCTGGCTCCGCCACTGCAAGTGAAGAAAACTGCAACTACACCACAAAGAGTGCCAATGCAACAAGTATGATAGTATACAAGGAAGAACCTGCAAATGGTGTTCGATCAGCTTGGGAGGAATATGCAAGCACAAGACCTCAAAAATCCTTCAAACAGCAAGTGTAAATTAGGCTGGGGAACTAATTAGAATGTAGTTCAATCAGCACTTAATATTGAGAAGAGGAAGTATACTATTTACTTGAGAAGTTAGCTGGGACAAAAGTGAACAGAACGAAATCTATACGTAATAGACATTGTGTGAAGAAAGACAACGTTAAGTTAAAACATAGTCTCCAAGTTTCTGATGATGCATTATAAGCCCAAGTCCAGTGCCATCAATTCCTGCAGAACTCAGAGTTGAACAATAAAATTATATAAAGTTGAAAGCTTTAACAAATTGCAGTTGAAGAAAAAAAGAAAACAGATTATGTTGAGTTTGAATTATTAGTGGTTACGTACGTACCCGGCAGGGGGGGATCGGGTAAAGGGTGGCCGCAGTCTGAAGGTGAGAACCAGTGAGGCTGTCCGGCGTCGGATGTGACAAGATCCTTGGCTTGCTCAATAAAATGCTTTAGGCTCACACTCTCTTCTTCCAAAGGCTGGCTCTGGTTCTCTCCATTTTCGGAACTGCAAGACATGGTGTGGCGCCGTGTGTTGAAAGCTAACCTGCTTCTAGTCATCCTAGATGGATTAATGGAGAAACACGACGTCAAGTTACCTCGGAGAGTGGTTGGAATGCGGCAGGGGAAAAGATGAAGGGCGTTGGAGGCCATGGAATCAAGTGCCGTTGGATCTCTTTGCTTATCTGGCTTCGCTTTTGGTGTGTAATTCGTGAGAGGCAAAGCAGCTATTAAGTAGTTTGAACAAGTTAACATAATCACTTAGACACGGGGACTTATACAACAAGATTGGTAGTGAGTGATGAGGCGAGGAAAGGAAGGTGGTTCCGGAAATGCAGGGCAGTTTGATCAAGGTAATGAAAGCATGCATGTTGCCGCTCTGCTGGGCTGTTTGTGTATGCAACGTACCGCAATTTGTTAAAGCTTAGGGCAACTCCATCATTCACAAAGAAATTAATGTCATTTAATCTCCAATTTTCTCTTTTCTTTTTGAGTAAGGGTTTGAAACCAAGTCAGGCCGGGACGCTCATCCCACGTTCATATTATTATCATTAATAGTTTGATGCAATGGAGAGACGTAATACTTGAATCCCGAGTATTAGAATTAGCTAGCTTTACAAATTACAATGAATCTCACATTTTTTTATTTATAAATTACTGACAAGGATTAAGCGATATCAGTTCCTCAGTAGCAGTCTGTTGGGTGACAGAGCACCCACTCTATCTCGAAGGGGACCGCTACAACCGGGAACCCACAGCCCGTCCCTTATCAGATTTTTTATTTATAATAAAAAGAAAAAATTACATGAAGTGAGGAATGAGGGACTAGACCAAAATCATTCCAACAACAAACCAAAACAACATACTATTAGGAAGTAAATATTGTGTAATTTGTATTTTGGGAATGTAGTCATTGGTAGAGATCTGTTGCCTTATTTTCTCCTTAATTGTGGAGATAGTTTCCTTCTAGGAAAGCTACTCTTCTGATGTAATATGTATATATTCTTCGTATGTTAATGAAAAAACTATTCTAGCCAAACTATCACTCTTTTATGGTATCTTTCATGAAAATATTTTCCCTTATCAGTCTGTTGTGCCTGAGTCCAAATCTGGTCCAATTCTTCCTTTGGCCCAAATCACAAGCCCACCTCACACATCATTACAATCCAGTCCACTAGATCAACCTCAACATTCAACACAGATCCCGTCTCCTTCCGCCACCGATTTCCCAGCGACGCCCAGTCCTGTCGTTGCATCACCGGCCCCATCCCTTTCCGGCGATGTCTCGCCGCCTCCGCCTCCGCCTCTGCTACTACAACCCCGTCGATCCTTGCGCCTTCAAGCTCTCTCTCACCAGAACGACTCCTCTTCGTCTCTTCCGGCCTGTCTTCGGTCCGACCTCATCTCCAGAACAAGCTCTGGCGGTGTCGCTTCCTTCCCCATCCCACTCAGCTCCACAAGCTCCTCAACCCAATTTCGGTCGCCCTACTCCACCTTTGTATCCTGATCAGTCGACTTCATCCTCTCTGAGTCGTCTTCCTCTCATCCCTCAATCAGTCCGATCACCGTCCAGTCCAACCCATTCGTTGCCCTCCGGCCTCGAACCATCTCCTCCAGTCCAACCTGATACCCACATCGTTTCCCATCCAGACCCGCCGCCTAACATAGACCATCCACCTCCGCCTCTCACAGACCAGCCACCTACCCACTTGCCGAACCCGCAGCCTCTCCGTCGCTCTGCTCGGCAAACGACGCCTTCCGTTCGGTTACATGATTTTGTGTGTTCACATGTGACATCGAGCTTCCCAAACTCATTGTCTTCTTCCTCTCCAGGTCCTGTCAAAATCAAAGGTACGAGATATCCTCTGTGCAATTATGTGTCATATCATCGTTATACTCCTGCGCATGCCTCTTTTATTGCTCAGATATCCCATGCCAGTGAACCACGCACTTATGCCGAAGCTGCACATCATCCAGAATGGCAAGAAGCGATGCGTTCTGAATTGCAGGCATTGGAGGATAATAACACTTGGACTCTCACCACTTTACCGGTTGGCAAGACTCCTATTGATTGTCGGTGGGTTTACAAGATCAAGCATCGATCAGACGGTTCTATTGAGAGGTACAAAGCTCATTTGGTTGCCAAGGGATTCACTCAAATGGAAGGTATCGATTATCATGACACTTTCTCACCCACTGCCAAAATTATTTCTGTTCGATGCTTATTGTCTTTGGCGGCTGCTCAAAATTGGTCCATTCATCAGTTGGATGTCAATAATGCTTTTTTGCTTGGTGATCTTAATGAGGAAATTTTCATGTCTCCTCCTCCTGGTCTTCGGCGACAGGGGGAGCATTTGGTTTGTCGCCTTAATAAGTCTTTGTATGGTTTAAAACAAGCATCCCGGCAATGGTTTGCCAAATTTTCAGATGCTATTCGATCAGCTGGCTATATTCAGTCCAAGGCAGATTACTCATTATTCACTCGAAAGCAAGGGAAGTCATTCACAACTTTATTGATATATGTTGATGATATATTAATTACTGGTAATGATCCGGTTGCTATTTCTGCTTTAAAGAATTTTCTGAATAGCCGGTTTCGTATTAAGGATCTTGGTGATTTAAAGTATTTTCTTGGCATAGAGGTTTCTCGTTCCAAAAGTGGAATCTATATTTCTCAGCGCAAGTATGCATTGGAGATCATCAGTGATGCAGGTTTATTAGGAGCAGCTCATGTAGATACTCCTATGGAGCGCAGTTCGAAATTATCAAATAAGGGAGATCTTCTTAAGGATGCTTCACGTTATAGAAGATTGGTTGGTAGGTTGATCTATCTCACCATCTCAAGGCCTGATATAACCTACTCTGTGCATGTATTGAGCAAGTTCATGCATGAGTCTTGCAAGCCTCATATGGAAGCAGCTTTACGAGTTGTTCGTTATCTCAAGAGCAATCCAGGTCAAGGTCTATTTTTCTCTTCACAAAATGATTTCAGACTTCGTGCTTTTTGTGATTCGGATTGGGCTGGTTGTCCCATGACCCGAAGATCTACTACAGGTTATTGTGTCTTTTTTGGTTCTTCACTAATTTCTTGGAGGTCAAAGAGACAAAAGACAGTTTCATTGTCTTCAGCTGAAGCAGAATATCGAGCAATGACAAGAGCTTGTTGTGAGTTAACTTGGTTAAAAAATCTTCTCAAAGATCTAAATATTCTTCATTCAAAACCTGCTTTGTTGTATTGTGACAATAGAGCAGCTTTGCATATTGCTGCCAATCCTGTTTTTCATGAAAGAACTAGACACATTGAGATGGATTGTCACTTCATCAGAGACAAGATTCAAGATGGGTCAGTTGTTACTAAGTTCGTCAGTTCTGGAAATCAGTTAGCTGATGTTCTTACCAAAGCATTAGGAAAGGAAGTTTTCATCCCTATGATTCGCAAGTTGGGAGTTCGAGATATTCACTCTCCAACTTGAGGGGGAGTATTAGGAAGTAAATATTGTGTAATTTGTATTTTGGGAATGTAGTCATTGGTAGAGATCTGTTGCCTTATTTTCTCCTTAATTGTGGAGATAGTTTCCTTCTAGGAAAGCTACTCTTCTGATGTAAAATGTATATATTCTTCGTATGTTAATGAAAGAACTATTCTAGCCAAACTATCATTCTTTTACATACCAAAAGACATCGTTTATTCTACCCATAAAAACCAGACAATCCTCCCACTATGAAAACCGATAATTTGGAATACCCAAATAATCCGCCTGCAAAAACTCATAAAGCTCAGTAGGAGGATTATCATACCAAGTAAATGAAGTATGTGACAACCCCAAGTTTGTCATCTTGTCAGCTACCATATTTCCTTCTCTAAAAATATGACTGGAACAGAAGTTCATTTGATGGATTATAGAAAGACAGTTGTTCAACGAACTCATAAGTTCCATGGAGGAGAAAAAAACCTGGAAGAGAAGCAAGGTACCACACTAACAGAGTCACTTTCCAACCATAAGTAGACCCACGTACCCTCTATCATGAGCAATTTCAATTGCCAAAATAACAACATAAAGTTTAGAATAGAAGAAAATATTCCATCCAAGTGAATGACAAAAACTCCCTAAAAAACCACCTGAGGCATCACGAAACACACCCCCACAAGCTGCTGGACCCGGATTGCCTTTTACTAAACCGTCAGTGTTTACTTTCATCTAAAGGAAAAACAGAGACTGTCATAAGACATGTTGAATTCTAGGAGCCTTACCACATTTAGAAGCAACTATGTATAAAACTCACGTCTAATGGTTTTATATAGAATGTGCTTGGGGATGAACCCCTTAGGGAAGGGTAAGACGATTCACGCGAAGACAGATGTCGAGGGACTAATTGCCTAATCCTCTTCTTTAATTAAAACTCATAAGTGGTTACTCAACAATGCCGTACTCGGTTGTTGATGTTAAATACTTCGTTACAAGCTATTTATATTAAATATAAAAAAAGGTATTTACAAAAAGCATATGAGATCATGACAGTGAGTTCAACAAGAGTGACTTTGTGTGGTTCTGAAACATAATATATTGATGTTTGCTAATTGTTTTTGCAGCGCTGTTGTTTGGGCAAACTACAGTATTTTGCTGTCTCCTGCAGCTCACCATTATGTGGGAGATTGGTTGGACTTTTTATTTGAGAATGCTTCAAGTACTGATGTAGAGAACTGCTTGTTGGTTTGCTGGTAGATTTGGAAATCCCGAAACCATGTCATTTTCCATTCTGGCCAGTTTAACCATTCATCAGTGATAGATGTTGCTGCTTTGGTGGGCTTTGCTTACCAAGAGATCAACATTCCGGGATCCTCTACCCCTTCTGAAGAGGTTGTTTGCATCAAATGGATTCCGCCTGCTCCGAACTAGGTTAAACTCAACTTTGATGGCTTAGTGTCGGATGTGTCTGCTGCTGGTTATATTTTAAGAAACTCTGATGGTAATCCTCTCATGGCTGGTGCACAATGTGTATACTCTTCGAATGTTACTATTTCAGAGTGCCTTGCCCTTAAAAACAGTCTTTTAGCTGCCAAGCGATTCAACCACAAGAATGCTAGTTGAAGGGGACTCATTGTTGGTGATCAATAGTCTTCAGGATCCCGCCAACGTTCCCTGGAAGATTAAGCAAATTCTCCGTGAAATCTTACATCTTGCTCACTAGTTTGACAATATCTCCTTCACCTATATCTTTCGTGAAACAAATTTCATGGCAGATGCTCTAGCAAATACGGATCATGCTCTTCATTGCCCGAAGATTTGGGTTGGCAGTTATCCTCCCCAAGCGTTCAGTGCTTTTCAGTTAGATTCTTCTCAAATTGATTGCCCTATGGGCTTTTCGTTGTAATTTTTCTTTTCTTCTAAAAAACACAAGAGTGACTTTAAGTCCACTCACATTCAACGATTAAATTTGTTGAATAAACAAGATGGTATACTGCAAACTTGTTGCAGGAGGGTTATCAAGCACATTACATGCATGGTTTAACTAATTAAAGGCAATTATCTTGCCAATTAAAAGAAATAATTAAGAAAATTAAACAGTTTTAATTTGTTGATGTCTACATGAGCACTGCATTAATCGAGGTCAAATGCAGGAACTTCAGATGTAAAGCCATGTCTGGCCTGGAAGAGTAGCCGAGACACAAGGCCTCTGTAAGGATCTCTCTCTCTTTTTGTCTGCAAATAAGCAATGGAGTTCTCCACCTCCGACTTCACTTGTACATATAATTCATGAGCTTTCTCCCTGTCAAGTAATTCCTCCTTCATCCCTACAAGAATATTCATTAATTCACATCACAATTTAAACCTTCCACCCAAGCAAGTTCGTGTAAAAGATTATTTTTTCAGTAGTACTACAAGTCGATCATATATAGTTGATTATCGAAAAGCTTACCTTCTGTTTCAATTGGTTTCCCAAAATGATAATACAACCGGCCGGGAGTTTTTGGTACAACTCCTGGTAAGTGTATATCTTGGTTTCCTACCTCCCCATCAACGGTAGCCCTATGGTCACAAGATCACATCAACACAAATCATTCTGGGAATTGAAAATGCATCCATGCCATGAGAGAAGGTGTATATATGGAGATCAACAATTAAACAATATCTTATAGCAGATCTAGTACCTCAATGTTCCAGCTTCATCCGATAATTCGTCTATAAAGTTCTTGAGAACAGGAATTTTCATCTGGTCGTCATAATCTAATAATAACTGAAAAGAAGAAAGCATAACACAATTGTAATATGTTCTGATCATAATGAGTGACAAGTAATAAAGATACCTCAATATGAACTGATACATAAGCAGGGACTAACTTGAACCGATACAAAAGCAGGGCAGGCAAGCAGCTAGAGAGCACATATATGTATTTAAGACTGTTAGAGAATTGGACAACTCCGGTGAGAGTAGTCATAGTACTAGTTTTGAGAAAACAATAACACCCCCCTAGCCTTCTGGCTAGCTGCGAACTTACGTGAAAAAAATCATCTTCTCCAACTGCACCAAAAGGTACGATTTTCGCTCCAAATCTAGCTGCCATTCTCACAAACTCTGACAGTTCCGGCCAGAATAACTTGTATGCTTCCCCCTGAAAGTGAAAGTTCACTATTCAAAACTGTTACAAATTTACAATATATAGTGGCTAGTGATTCAAATTCTCACTTGATGCATGGAAACTTAATCCATGTTATGTCCTGCCATTGTAAGAAAAACAAACTAAACAATCAGTGAGACTGTGAGAGTGAATTCAGCACCTTCCTGTGAAGAGCCTCACGCACTCCACCAGGATAGAGAAGGATATGAGACTTTGTAGCGAGTAGCCTGAAAAAGTTTTTTCCGGAGACAGGAACAGCACCCATAAGTCTGATTTCGTTGGAAAAGGGAAAATTAGCTAACACTCCTTGTTTGAGTTTCAGAAATATCATTGGATGCGCTATCCCTCGCAGATGGATGCCTTTTTGGTCCCAAAACTGTGCTACCAATGGAACGGTATCAAATCCCAGTAACATGTGGTAACCAACATACACTACAGGACCCTCTGATGGAATGCCATCAAAGCCCCTCACTATCTTCCCATCTGCTAATGTTGAGAATATCACTGGGCTCAAGATGTTGATCCATCTACACATTCATTAAAATTAACAAACATTACTGGAAAAGAAAAACAAAAGGATGCATAAATCTACCATCTGAGCTGGGAAAGTATCACCATGTACCTGTTATTGTCCCGTAATATATTTATTTCAGAAGGGGATGGTGGTATGTAATCTAGCACAAAATCGCGTTCTTTTGAGCGCCGATAGACACAAACCTGCTTGATGACACTAACCAAATCAAGTGCATCATCCTGCCAAAAAAAAAAAATCAAGTCTAAGCACATGTAATTTATGCTCAGAAACACAAGAAACGTCTGCCAAAAATGCACATTTGAGAACAGGAACGGTTTCTACTAGCACATGACAAGATTATCCTACCAAGAAGAGGAAATGGCTGCAGTCTTCAAACGTATAGATCTCACAATTTGCAAGCAGCCGTCGGAGTCTCAGACCTTCCTCTTGACTAGGTAGTAATGGATCTCTTCCACTATTAAATACATGACAGCGAAATCAGCACTATATTCTAAAAAGATGATAGGGTAATGCAGCAAAGTTGGTCTTGTCAGTTGTACATGTAAAAAATTAGGAATGATGCATGATAATAGTAGCTCCCATGAATATATTGCTAGAAGTGGTTATGGAAGTTTAAAGAAACCTGGAAAGGATCAGGGTGTGAGCTTTTACAGCATGGAGGCGTGAATTGGCATATGAAGAGGCTGACTTGATCATTTGTAGCTTCCATAGGAGTGTTTCTATGGGTAAGATATCAGCAATAACCTGAAACTTCAAGGGTTCAACCATTAATTATGTTTAACAATATTCAAACTCCCTCTTTGTTCAAACTCCCTTTTTGAAAATAAAAACAAATCCATACACAAACTCAAATGACAGAAACTTCAGCCGCAAGTATGCAGTTGTAACAGATACTGAGAAGAATTAGGTACATACAGACTGATGCAAATATGTGACTCCTTGGTGAGAGTAGTGTTCCAAAGTTGTAACTTACAGAGAGGTAAGCCATTGATGGTGCAACAAGACCCGGTGATAGCCATTCAAATCCTTTCTCCAAATTAGCCATCGTTGCTCCTAAACGCAAGCAGAACAGCTGCAGATTAGAAAAAGATATGTAGGAAGTTAAAGCCATTAGGTCAATTGAACAGAAAAAAAAAAGATTAAATCAGGAGAAATTATGCAATAATATATCTATAGTCTCATAGTCTCAGGATATATATGAAGCAAAAAGTAAATGGAACAAGTAAAGCACACCAGTTGTCGAACTCAGTATATGAAGAAGGCTAATTAGATTGGTTGAGTCAGGCATGAACTGCAGTAAATATAATATGGGTTGAAGTTGTGACCTGCTGAAGGAGGTTGCTGCGACGAACATCAGGTAGGTGTTAAATTGAGTGAGAAATTGCATCAACATGATATCTTCTTTTGAAAAGCTATAATTTGATATTACTTGGTTCTACAACAATAATTAGCTGTTGGAATTTATATATCTAGCTAATATTGTACATAGCAGTACTAAAAAAACATAACAGTTTTCAGTTCTACAAAAGTTCATTGTTCATTCTCATCTCTTTTAGCTACTACTCACTAATTAATCGATAATACACCTAATAGAAATTCAACTTCCATTATAAGTCCAAGTAAAGAAGTTGGTCCTCCTTAGAAAATGTTAAAAATTAAGATATATGTTAAAGTACCTGGATTTGCTAAAATTAGAACAAGGTCGATGTCAGGGTTAAAGGCTGCCACAGATAGTGCAAGGCATGCGCCAAGCGATTCTCCAACAAGATATATTGGTCTATTAGGTGAACGATGATGCTCTGACTGAATTGTGCTCTCAACTAGCTTCACTAAGCCTGACACATCAGATGATTAACAAGAAATACCAAATTACATTAGAATTGGATCCTCTCCTAATGAGATTTATATAGCAATGCAGCACTCTATAGCGTGGGATGAACAAGTGAAGCAAACAATGTGTACATGCAACACACCACATAGATTGTCAATGCTACAGATCAAAGAAAAATAAGGAAGAACCTGTAAATGGTGTTCGATCTTTATGAGGGATATGCAAGCAGAACACCTCGAAAATCCTTCAAACAGCGCCAAAAAAAAAAAAAGGGTTAAATGATTAGCTAAAAAGAACCAGGCTAGGAAATAAACCAGTTTCTTCTGAAGGTAGCTGGTAAAAAACAGAATAATAGAACTCTATGAAGACCATTCAACTTTAAGCTGAAACTTACTTTCCAAGTTTCTTGTGATGCTTTATAAGCCCAAGTCCGGTGCCATCAATTCCTGCATAAATCAGGAGTTAAACAAAACTTACACAAGTTGAGAAAGGAAGACGCTCAAAGTACATATATGGTTACGCTGATGAATTCAACAAAGAAGAAAAGTACAAAACTTGAAGAGAGAATTCAGAAGAAGCAGAGCTGAGTGAGGAGCTGAGTGAGTTAAAATTTCAATTACCAGGAAAAAAGAGAAGCAGGGGTGAATTGTCCAATGGAGGCCCGCAGTCCAAAGGCGTGAACCAGTAAGGTGATGGTGCAGTAGTACTGCTGTCCGATCTGACAAGATCCTTGGCATGCTCAATAAAATGTTTTAAGTTCACAGTTTCATCTTCCACATTTTGATGATGATGATGATGATCCTCCATAGCTCCCCTTACACGACAAGTCGTGAAGGTTGGACAGTGGTGCCTGGAGACGGCTAACCTCCTAGTTTCAGATGGATTAATAGAGAATATTGTAGTTAACTCGGATGGTGAAGACGTCAATTCATATCGCAAAATGGACGGAGGAAAGCTGCAGGGTAAGAGACCAAGTGCGTTGCAGGACATTGAAGTAGTACTAGCTCTTCTGGTTTATTCTCTTATTTCCAATATGTAAATTAAGCAGCTTCATTTTAAGTATCTGAGCAGTTTGAACTTAATCTGAACAAATAGGACATTTCGAGTACATGTTTCCGTACGTACTGGAGTGAAAAGAGGACTAGGCCGTTTGGTTCGTTGGTCCAAAATTCCGGACATGCAAATTGCATCTATGCATACACACCTATCCATCTCCATCCGCCGCCGTGGCCTCCGCCGTAATGAACGACGGATTCTACTCCCCACCCAAATCTAAACCCTCTTCATTCCACGCTTCCCGCCATTTCGGCTTCTCTGCCACGCACGCAACCTCACACTCCTCCTCTCCCCCTGAACGTCGTCGTTTTAGCTGATGGGCCGAGCCTGCCTAGGCCCAACCATCATGGGTTCCGCCTAGCCCGCATTGAAAAATTCTCTCCTTTGCTACCAACACACGTATAGATACACGTGGCAGTTCGGCGCCACATTCCGCCAAACGTAACGGTGGAAAAAAAAAAAAAATCAAAAATCAAAATGACTGTTTTTGGCTTCAGTGTGACACACACACCCAGTGGTGGCATAGCTCGGGCATTACAGGAGCACCTCACAATCCCAAAACCACAACGCTTTCTGGATTATCCAAAACCCCTCCGATTCTCAAATCCCTAATTCTCTCTCCTGGTCCACAATTGGGAATGAGAGAAAGACAAAGCCAGCGCCTCTGAGACCTTGCTCTTCCTTCAATTCGAGGCAAAGGGTATGCTTTACTTGACCTCGATTTTAGTTCAACCTCAATGGAAGCCTCTACCTAATTTTCTAGGGTTTTATTTTCTCTGAATTGAATCGGGTTGCTGTCGATTTGGGCGAAGACGATGGCCTTTGCTCAATCGTTGACCCAATGTTTTGCAGTCAAACGGTACCGTTTTAGCGGTGGGTTTTCAGGAAAACGTTGCTCTAGGGTTTGTAATGTCATATACAAAGAGAAGAATCCGAGCTTTGTGGTAGCGAAATCGGGGAAAGTTCGAGACTTTAGGCTGTTTAATTCGGTGCAGTTGGACCAGTTTGTGACGAGTGATGACGAGGACGAAATGGGGGAGAGTTTCTTTGAGGCGATTGAGGAGTTGGAGAGGATGAGAAGGGAGCCGTCTGATGTTCTTGAGGAAATGAATGACCGGTTATCGGCTAGAGAGCTGCAGCTTGTGTTGGTCTACTTTTCGCAGGAGGGGAGGGACTCGTGGTGCGCGCTTGAGGTGTTTGAGTGGCTAAGGAGGGAGAATCGGGTCGATAAGGAGACAATGGAGCTGATGGTTTCGATAATGTGTGGTTGGTTGAAGAGGTTGATTGAGGAGGGGAATGATGTCGCGGATGTGATTGACCTCTTGGTGGATGTGGATTGTGTTGGGTTGAAGCCTAGTTTTAGCATGATGGAGAAGGTGATTTCGTTGTATTGGGAGATGGGGGAGAAGGAGAATGCGGTTTTGTTTGTGAAGGAAGTGTTGAAGCGCGGGATTGTGTATTCGGAGGAAGATGATAGAGATGGGCATAAAGGAGGGCCGACTGGGTATCTTGCTTGGAAGATGACGGTGAGTGTTTTGTTTGTCGTTTTTTCATGTATTGCTATTCCTTTTTTGATAGTAGTGATCTTTACTTGAGAACTTAGATGCTGCTGAATTTTACCTTGTGCACTCCCATTTATTATGTTATGTTTGGGTTTAGGTTGATCTTGTTTCAGATTTGAGGTGAACCATTTGGAATTATTAAGAAAAATTTGAGTGCTTGTCTTGTTCCTGGATTATTCAGATCAAAGGTTTGATACTTATGTCCAGTTGATCCAAACACTAACAATTGGTAGAAAGGAAGTTGTTATCATTAGTTCAGTTTGTAAAGTTCGTCGGTTGCTTCACCATTGCTTAGCACATTTACCATCTTCACTTATATCGCATTAGTGCCAATCAACTCATACAGTCAAATGGTTAATGTTTATAGCCCACTTGCTACATGCCACTGGTTGATTTCATTGGCTCTTAATTATTATATGAATTGATAATGATTGCTTTTAGTTGGTAAACTACTAAAACATATATTGGTAGAGAGAAAGATGTTTGCTTCAGTTTACTCTGTGATGTTTGTACAGTCTTTTAAGTTTTAATATTCCTCGAGCATAGTTAGCATTAAGTTGAGTATTCTGTTTTTCTTATTGATCTGTTTTAACACATAGTACAATATATATAGTTGTCAAAGGTATGTCAATGAACCTCTTAAATGTGCTTCTGCAGGTTGACGGTAACTACAGGGATTCAGTGAAGTTTGTAATTCAACTAAGAGAATCTGGGTTGAAGCCGGAGGTTTACAGCTACCTCATTGCTATGACAGCTGTGGTTAAAGAGCTGAATGAGCTTGGGAAAGCTTTACGCAAGTTGAAAGCTTTTACAAGGGCTGGGCTGGTGGCTGAATTTGATTCAGAAGATGTTGGGCTAATTGAGAAGTACCAGTCTGATCTTCTAGCGGATGGAGTACAATTGTCTAATTGGGTGATTCAAGAGGGAAGTTCGACACTCTGTGGGGTGGTTCATGAGAGGCTTCTGGCTATGTATATCTGTTCTGGACGTGGACTTGAGGCCGAAAGACAGTTGTGGGAAATGAAGCTTGTGGGTAAAGAGCCTGATGGTGACCTTTATGACATTGTATTAGCCATCTGTGCTTCCCGTAAGGAAACCAGTGCCATAGCAAGGTTGCTTACTAGGACAGAGGTTAGCAGTTCTTTGTCTAAGAAGAAAAGCCTCTCATGGCTGTTAAGAGGGTACATTAAAGGAGGACATTTTAATGATGCTGCCGAAACAGTAATTAAAATGCTTGATTTGGGTTTGTTCCCAGATTATTTGGATAGAGCAGCTGTGTTGCATGGGCTACGGAAAAGGATTCAACAATCTGGTACTGTAGATACTTACCTCAAACTTTGCAAGCGCCTTTCAGATGCCAATTTGATCGAATCCTGTCTTTTATATTTGTATATAAAGAAACACAAGCTTTGGATCATAAGGACAGTCTAGAGAATTGGCAAGAAGTTCAGAGATTTGAGGGAATATTGAAGTATAGTTTTGTGGTTCAATATTCATAGCACAAGCATCTAGTCTTGGTGCTCTATAAATTTTGATTTTGTATAGTTATGGAAGGCATCAAGACTTGACCTGGTCAACCTAGAGGTCGAAATACTGCGATGTCTAAAAGTTGTTCTTGAGTATATATTGTTCTCAGGGATCTTTCACTTGTGTATATGTTGGCTGCTGTAAACATAATAATGAAGCTTCAATGCTATGTAATTAAGTAGACTTCGTATATATGCTACAGGTATGTTTTTCACAGGCTCTTCGGCTCTTTCTGCTTGTACATTTTTAACTTTCACATGAATCTGTGTCCCTGGCTTACATTTTTTTTTTTTTTTGTGACATTGCATGTCAATAATGCACATCACACTTCTGTTATCAGGATTGATTACTACCTCTAAGAAAGAAAACTATGTGATATTTGCGTTCCTTTTCCTGCATACATCGCTGGTTTGTCTACAATAACATAAATCTGTCGTTCTGTTTGTATATGCTTCTGTGCTTGACTGAACAGATCTTTGTTCTCATGGAGCCATAGTTCTGACTAAGACCATTTAACCTCCCTAACTATTAGTATGGTTTTAACACTTCAAGTCATGTTTTGTTTTGATGAAAGATTCCAACTTTTACTATGCTTTTCTCTATTCAATCATATGTTAGACTGGGAGGGGATCTTTCTTTCAGAAAATTGGAATTGTTGGTTTGCTTCCTTATCTTCTTTAGAGTGGACTTAGAAAATGCAAGGACTTTTTCAATAGCATCTCCAGGATTGAGTTATTGGGGCTGGTGCTGCTTTATTTCTGTTTCTTTCAATAATTGTTGTCTTTACAGTCAGCCACTTTAATTGTTTCTTATAAATTAAAAATTATAAGGAATCTGATCGAGTGGGTGTCATCTAAATCTATTTTCACGTGTAAATTATGTGATTGTCTAATCACTTGACTTAATAATTATAAAAGAAATTCGTCCGAATGGTATACGAACTTTTGCTTCTTATAAACTTTGGTATATCAAGTTTTGAAAATATCATAACGGTATCTCATGTTTCCATCCCTACCTAAGATTGGTATATGTAGTCATTAAGATGACCAATTTACCCTTAAGTTCTCTTTTTTTCTTAGTTTTTTTTTATTATTTGTTTTCATATTTCAGAAATATTAGAAGAGATAGTGGAATTTGATGATTTGGATTGACCTTTATAAACTTAAAGAAGATTGAAGAGGGGAAACATACAAAAGTTTAATCTTTGTTGTTTCTGCAGACACTCAAGGATCTTGTTGTTTTCATTGACATTGAAGGACGATTGAGATGAAGAATTGATTATTAGCAAGGAGAAAGTGACGATGAATTTTTTCTCTACGTTCCTGAAAATATAAAAGCCAAAAAATATAAATTGGAATAAGAAAACAAAGAAGAAAAACTATGAAAAAAAAGAAGAGAATTTAAGGGTAAATTTGTCATTTTTTTTGTCTGAGGGTAAAATAGTCATCTTAATAACTATATATATCAATCTTAGGTCGGGATGGAAACATGAGATACCAATCTGATATTTTTAAAACTTGATATACCAAAGTTTATAAGGAGTGAAAGTTCGTATACCATTCACACGAATTTCTCTACTTATAAGTACTTTGTAATGCAGCTGATAGGGGAGCAGTATAGCTGGATAGCTTATATATGTGTGGTGTGTAATCTTAAAGATGTCAAAATGACTAATGCATCTATCTCCATCTTCTTTGAACCACATCAGTTTCAAGTTTCATGTTGATCTGAAATCATTTAGTTCTATAGCCATCATGTTTGACCTTATTGCATCGAGACAGCATGACCCAGTATATTGTGCAGCATAGACCAGTAACAAGTCCGAGAACCAAATTGGATTCGGGAAGGGTTTGTTTCTGTGGACTTGCTCTCATCTTAATAAGAGGTTCTGTGGATGTAAAGAAGAGTAGGAATGTCTTCCGAGTTAGAACTTTGGTTCTGATAGTTGTCCAAGCCACTATCAACCATTGGTGCATATGAAATGTGTTGTTAATGTTAGCCTGATTTTAATTCATATGATTTGAGTAAGAGTCCTTGCTTCCATAGATACACAACTTCAGCACAGCTTTGTAGCCAAAGTAACTGTGCTTAAAATGGGTTGATTTAGCAGACAATATATAGCAGCACTCTTGTGATTTTCGCATGTTGGTGCAAATTAGCTTGCTGTCAAGAACTGATGAGAAACAAAGCTGCTTCAGAATCCTAACATGGATTTTGTTGTTGGCACGTGGTTATAATTCTTGGCTCTTTGCTATGATCCATTTTTGTGACCTGGTTGGGATAAATAATTCCCACCATTTCTGTTTCTGCTTCTGGTGCTTTGTTATTATTTTAAGATGAGCATCCAAGTTGCCGTGATGTCACAGACTCACAGACATTACATTATGGAGATGCTCACCAACTTTTCAATTATTTTGCAATATTTTTTAGGTTTGCATCAGAAAGACCGAACCACCATGGAGGCATAGATGCAGCATGGTACTAACTAGTAACTACTAAATTCAGATACACAGACAAGGTGTACTTGGATCTATCCTCTTCCTAACCCATTTGGTAATTTTGGTCCCGAATTTGTTTGTTCCTTACTCAACTCCTTTTTCAATTGTTATTCATATGATAGTTTGGTGCTTGATTAAGAACCAATTCGTAGGACCGTCTTTGATTTAGACATTCAACCACAGTGCCTAACTCATAATCTAATTCGAGATACATGGTGACATAAACATATTTTCGTGACAAGTAGTCGGGCTTACACTATAAAATTAGAACTTTCTTAATTTAGTAGGTACCTAATTTCTACTGGTCGGAAAGAAAGAATCCTTTCAGGTGTAAGATGGGACACATTTAACATTCAAGTAACTTTTGTTTACAAGCTTACTCAATGGTGCAATACACCTTTGCTTAACAAGCAAATTTCTCCTCAATGCACATCATGTAGTTGCTTAATAAACTAATTAGCACTTAAGCTGAAGATAATCTAAATTGAAATTAACCAGTTGACCAACTCTCTCGGATTGCTCCACTTTTTCATATTGAAAACTATGTGGCAGAGTTTGAGTGGGTGTTAATGGTCTGGTTTCTGAACTGACTCCAACAAAAGCTCCTTTCCTTTGGAGCTAGCCACCTAAACGACTAAACGATTCAGAGTTGTTTCAGGTTCACCAAAACCCCTTTTGACATCCAACACAGAGTGACAAAGATGGAGACAACAGATAGAAAAAGCTTAGCAATTTGCTTATAGAATATATCCTATGAAAGGAAAGAGAAAACCCAAAACCAGAGGCCATTTTCTTTTAGCTTTCTTCTTGACAAACTTAGACCACCTTGGTATATGAAAGTTCCAAACTTTACCACTTCTCTTTCAGAACCCAACTTTTTTAGTGTTCTGGGTTTGTGAAAGTTTCAAGCTTTATCAACTCTCTTTCAAAACCCAACATTTTTAGTGTTCTGGGTTTGTGAAAGTTTCAAGCTTTATATATGCAGAAGATATATTGCCATTCAGATATGCGTGCTCTTAAGTTTCTAGAACGATTCACAAGCACCCAAGTCCATGCTTTGAATCCAATAGAAACCTCAAGTGGTAAAACCCATGGTGGTGTTTCAAGAGCTAAGCTCAATAGTCAGCTACTCAAGTCCTTTAAGTCAAACTCAAAGCTCAAATCTTTCAACTCTTCAGTGTCAGTCACTGAAGCTCTTCTTCTTCCTTATGGACTCCCTAGTACAGACCTCATTGAACCCACCATAGAGTCTCACCTGAAGCCCATTGACTTTGTTGAGATCTTAGCTGACCTCTATCGGCGGTTAGAGGGTTGTGAATCTCAATCTGATAGATCATTGTTGTTTGTGGAGCAGTACTCCCTCTTGCGCAGCCTTGGCGACCCCAAATTGCTTCGGAGGTGTTTACGAGCTGCTCGGCAGAATGCTGTTGATGTCAACTCTAAGGTTGTGCTTTCGGCTTGGTTAAGGTTTGAGAGGAGAGAAGATGAGCTTTCAGGTATGTCAGCTATGGATTGTGGTGGACAAGTTCTTGAGTGTCCTAAGATTGCTTTAGAATATGGGTATGATCCAAATTTAATTTCTACTCATTGCCAATGTGATCAAGATCAAATTGAAGCTAGTAATGTGCCTAGTTGGAATGAGAATGAGTGTGTGAATTTAGAGCAGAAGGAAAGTGATGTTACATTTTGTATTGGCAATGAAGAAATCAGTTGTGTTAGGTGTAAAATTGCAATGCTATCTAGTCCACTCAAGACTATGTTGTATGGTAGTTTCAAAGAGTCGAGAAAGGGTAGGATAGATTTTTCGGAAAATGGGATATCTGTAAAGGGAATGAGAGCTGTGGAAGTGTATAGTAGGACTAGGAGGTTGGACTTGTTTAGTCCTGGAGTTGTTGGGGAGCTTCTTTGTTTTGCAAATAGGTTCTGCTGTGAGGAGATGAAGTCTGCCTGTGATGCTTATCTAGCTTCGATGGTGGATAACATTGATGATGCGTTGGTTCTTATTGAATATGGCTTGGAGGAGATGGCATTTCTTCTTGTTGCTGCTTGCTTGCAGGTATTATTAAGAGAGTTCCCGAATTCTTTGTACGATCCAAAGGTGATGAAGTTTCTTTGTAGCTCCAAGACTAGGGAGAGATTGGCCATGGCTGGTCATGGTTCTTTCTTATTGTATTACTTTCTAAGCCATGTGGCTATGGAGGAAAGTATGGTATCAACCACCACTGTGATGTTGTTGGAGAGGTTGGAAGAATGCGCAACCCAGAGGTGGCAGAAAACACTTGCGTTGCATCTATTGGGTTGTGTTTTGCTTGAAAGAAGAGAGTTTAAGGATGCACAGTATCGTTTCCTGGCTGCAGTGGAGGCGGGGCATGTCTATTCAGTGGCCGGTGTTGCAAGGACCAAGTACAAGCAGGGGCAACAGTATTCTGCTTATACACTGATGAGCTCTATTATCTCTGAGTATAAGCCAGCAGGGTGGATGTACCAGGAACGCTCCCTCTACAATATTGGGAAGGAAAAGATTTCAGATTTAAGCACTGCAACCGAACTAGATCCCACTCTTTCATTTCCATACAAATATAGAGCTATTGCGAAGGTTGAGGAGAAGCAAATTAGTGGAGCCATTACTGAGATTGATAAAACTATTAGGTTTAAGCTCTCACCTGACTGCATTGAATTACGGGCTTGGTTCTTCCTCGCACTTGCAGATTATGAAAGTGCTCTGCGAGATATTCGTGTTTTATTAACTCTAGAACCCAATTATATGATGTTTCATGGGAAGACTAAGGGGGATTACTTGGTTGAGCTTCTTAACCATCGGGTTAAGCAAATGACCGAGGCTGATTGCTGGATGCATCTATATGATCAATGGTCGTCTGTTGATGACATTGGTTCTTTGGCTATCATACATCAGATGCTAAGGAATGACCCTGGAAAGAGCCTACTATTGTTTCGGCAATCTCTACTTCTTTTACGGTATGTTTTTCCCATCATATATAGCTACATGTATCTGTGCTATCCAACTGCAATGTATTTTGACTATTTTTTGACATCTTGGTTTCTAATATTTTCACCACATAAATTATGATGTTTGGATTCTTTGGGAACCTGATTAGAACGAAATATGGTTTTATTAGTGGAATTTACCATTGTTCTTACTATAACACATCAAATCAAATGACTCCCACCTTTGTTTCACTTCTACCAAACTGCATGTTGGTATAATGAATTGTTTCATACTGTTCCATTATCAGGTGAATTGTGTGCTATGATTTGAACCTTTTTGAGAAATGTGTATTTCAGGTTGAACTGTCAGAAGGCTGCAATGCGCAGTTTGCGGTTGGCTAGAAATAATGCTAGTTCTGACCATGAGAGGCTTGTCTATGAAGGATGGATTTTATATGATACGGGAAATCGTGAACAAGCTCTCTCAAAGGCTGAAAAGTCTATTCACACAAACAGGTCATTTGAAGCTTTTTTCCTCAAAGCATATGTATTGGCAGATGCTAGCCTGGACCCTGAATCATCATCTCATGTTATTCAACTGCTGGAGGAAGCTCTTAAATGCCCGTCAGATGGTCTTCGAAAAGGACAGGTGAGAATCAACCATGCTTTTGTCCTTCATCATTGTACCTTGATGTACATGTTTGAAATGTTATTCTGATATTTTGCAGGCATTAAATAACTTGGGGAGTATATATGTTGATTGTGGTAAGCTTGAGGAGGCGGCAAACAGTTACTTGAGTGCTCTTGACATCAAGCATACAAGAGCTCACCAAGGATTGGCGCGCGTTTACCACCTTAAAAATCAACGGAAAGCTGCATATGAGGAGATGACCATGCTAATAGAGAAGGCACAAAATAATGCATCAGCTTACGAGAAGCGATCAGAGTACTGTGATCCTGAGATGGCTAAGAAAGATCTCGATATGGCAACAGAACTGGATCCATTGAGAACGTATCCATACAGATACAGGGCAGCAGGTAATCTTTATGACCCTGGACATTATATTTGTTGCTGCATTCTATTCTCTAATTAGTAGTTGCAAAACTAAAATTTTGTATCAGAAAACAACCATCTAGTAATCTTGGCGCCAAGAACAAGAAGTATTTCATTTTGTTTTAGATTGGAGTGCAACTGCACTCTGGTTCACCTGACATAGAATCTAGCAGTGATAAAACAAGGAAAATCTTTTATAAAACCCAAGTAGGAGATGAAATACAGAACAAGCGCATTATTTTTGGCCTTTGGTAAAGTTAGAAAAGGTGTTATACTAATATATGCAATACCATGACACCAGTGCTGATGGATGAACAAAGAGAATCGGAAGCCGTAGAAGAGCTTACAAAGGCCATAGCCTTCAAGCCTGACCTGCAAATGCTTCATCTTCGAGCTGCGTTTCATGAGTCAAGTGGAGACCTCAGCTCTGCTCTACAAGATTGTCAAGCAGCTCTCTGCATGGACCCCAACCACACAGACACCCTTGATCTCTATAATAGAGCCCGGGACTGAGCTAATTTAATTGGAATATATTGCTC
Source organism: Fragaria vesca subsp. vesca (assembly GCF_000184155.1). Taxonomy (NCBI): domain Eukaryota; kingdom Viridiplantae; phylum Streptophyta; class Magnoliopsida; order Rosales; family Rosaceae; genus Fragaria; species Fragaria vesca. The sequence continues at coordinate 21,257,566 of NC_020493.1, read as the reverse complement.
CTTATGAGTTCAGTGTGCAGGAGACTTCATCTTCAGTGATACCAGGACTGAACTGTTTGTGAGAACTTTCCTCAGAATCATGATAGTCCAGCTGCAAACCCACCTGGTGGAAAAGGAAAAGTCGACAAAGGGACTGCTATGTATATATGGCATTGTGGATAGATGATTGTTGGTTGAAGAGCACGCATTGAGAGCAGCCCTTTTGTCAAGAAATCTAGCTAAGATGGCTGCGGGAGCATATACTACAGAGTAGAATTCCCTGCTGTAAATTTCTCTTTTTGTTAAATCCTTATACCTTGAGAATTGTTTGATTTGTCTCTTGGTGAGAAAATGGATCTGTTTTACGCCCCATTGTACATGATATCTCAGTTACTGCAATATAGTTCAGATTTTGTTCGACACACAGAGAGAGCAGTTCTGAGCTTCTGAAACAAAGGAGGGATTTTTCTGTTTACCACTCGATCGAAGCGCAGTCTTTGCCAACAGCAGATGAAAGTATAGAGAACTCAATAAATCAGCACTCCATAAACCTCTAAAAGCTAGTGTTCAAAAAATCAAAATCTATTGATCTGAGAAGTTATATTTTCGTGTATGAAGCATAAAAGGCTCAGTTTATCAATACAATCGTTATTTACAGTTCATCTCTTCTAACTTGGGTTAGTACACCACACAATCAGATCTATCCTACATGCACCCCACTGCTATAATGAATAACAGAATCGGGTAAAAGAATAAAGCGCGCACACAAATAATAAAGAAATGGACAAGAAAAATAAATAGATTTCATGATCAGTTTCCTTCAGAAAGAATTTCAAGTTCTGCCCACCAAAGAGGTGATAACTTTGGTGTTGCTCGATCCGGTTCCATGGCTGTGATTTCTTTTAACCTGGCTGTGATCTCTGTCATCTTTGGTCTTTGTTTCGGGTCAGGATGGACACAATCTGATATCACTTGAAACAGTTTTCCTAGTTCTTCTTCTTGGTAAGTTTCTAAAATAGGATCCACCATTTCTGCCAAGGGTTTCTCCCCTCTGAGATAGTGTGATGCCCAGTCCACAAGAGAACCCTCTTCCACAGAGTATGGAATTCTACCAGTGAACATTTCAAACAATACTACCCCAAAGCTGTACACATCACTTTCTGGACTAGCAGGTGGGATTTCCATAAGCTCTTTGTCAGCTGATCTCTTCTTTGCTGCAGTTCCTTCATTCCAGAAGCTGAAATCTGATATTTTGGCTGCATAGTCTTCGGTCAGGTATATAGAAGCTGATTGCAAGTTCTTCTGGAATATTGGTGGAGTCATTTGGTGCATATACTCTAGACAGTATGCCATACCCATGGCTACTCGTACTCTCATACCCCAGTCCAAGTGTTCCGCTTCTTTTACTGCAAGTTACAGTCAAAATTATCAAACTGTAAGAGAAAAAACCTATTGTGTGGGATACCACAAATTTCAAGGTGTACTCACTATGTAGATGCTCAAAGAGTGTTCCATTTGGAGCATATTCAAAAACCATCATTCTTGTGAATGGTTTCTCTTCTTCACAATACCCAATAAGGTTTACAAAATTCTTATGGTTCACCTTGGATAATGTTTCTATCTGCAATAGAAAAAAAAATAATAATAATCAATGGGAGTGAGCAATTAGGGACTGTTAGGTATTGTAGTAAAGGATGCATCAAGACTCAAGTCAATCTTTACACTATACCTTCTTTCTGAACTGAGCCTCCAGATGTTTAGACCAGTCTCCAGCAGAGGTTGATGTAATGCATGTTACAGCTATTTCAACCCCACTTGAAAGAGTTCCCTTATATATGTTACCATCTGAAAAGCATCCAATTATATTACTGAAATCTTCACAAGCAGCCACAAGTTCTGATCGGTTTAGCTTTGGTACACCTGAAAGAAATGTCATGAGTACAGAACCATGGAAGAAGCTCAAGTGGAAATTAGACTGCACATATTGTCCTATGTCTTCATCAGGAAAACCACACCTAGATTTTAGAGGACAAATAAAATAACTTTTGAGCCAATAGTTAGATCTTGAAATAGAATAAAATGTTTCCGTAAAAGGCAAACTGTCCCTAGGCTCCATCAACATCAAGGTCAATTTCTGGCCATAGAATGCTTCAAGCACTGAGTGGTTAACAAGTCGACAGGGCGTGTAGCTTTTAATGTTCGCTATATATTCAGCTCAGCTGGTATCATTCTGTATTAAAAGGTGCCTCAGAATTTGATAGGAAGCTAACAAACTAAGACTCATGCATAAGAGATTGATCTGTGCAGCGGAATGTGCACTGTCAAGAATACTGACCTGTTACAAATGCTTTCTGCAACTGCCCACTCAACCCTGTTGCCCACGGTCTTACTGTAACAACTTTACTGCTCCGGAAAAGCATAATGCCAATGACTGAAAGTAAAATGAATATAGACCCTCCAACTACAACTGCACAGATCAGAACTACGCGACTCTTTGACTTGGAACTATTTTTAACCCCTTGCGCTGGAACTGAAGCAGGGGATGGAGCTTTTGATGTACTAGACTCTGGTGGTGTCGAAATAATAATTGGTGGATTTGCTGGGACTGGAGAGGGTGAAGGGGTCAGAAAGCTGCTTGAGGGAGATGGTGAAGGAGAATCTGATGATGGGGATGGTGAAGGGGAATTTGAAGATGGTGAATCAGATGGTGGCATTGCAGCTGAAAATGGTGATAAAGATGGTGAAACAGATATGGAAGGTGAAGCCCTGCCAGTTGCTTTAGCTTTTCCATTTTTTGATGGCTCGGGTTCATCTACCACCTCTTGCAACCTCCGGTGAGCTGCATCTCCAGATTGAACAGTGTTCCTAGAAAATAAGAAACGGTCATCCTGGAATACATGAAGGAAATACGAGGCTACAAGGTACAAGACACTTCATTTTTCCAGTGTTCCTTCTAATAGATAATATGTCCAAGGCCTTAGAAACTTACTGGATTACCATGTCATTAATCGATTATGGTAAAAGCTGAACTAATTGTAAGTAAACTAGTCCGGAGCTTTCCCAGCCCATGTAAATCCAAGCAAAGATATAAATATTTTGATTACTTTACTTGCTTACCAGCTGATAGATCTGCTCATGCATGATGTCCCGAAAGCAGGATCTGTTAGTTGGCTCTCATCTGTTTGACATTCAGAAACCATCTTAAGCTCATGGACTTCAGGAGATAAACAACCAAGAAATTGGTTATTATCAAGTAAACTGCGATAAGAATCAGAATATGAGGTTAGTAAGAGTCATTCAAAACAAAACACAAGAGGGTAAAGAGTTCCAAAAGAAGAGCATACAGGGTAGTGAGGGACAGATGGTTGCTGAAATCAGATGGCAAGGTTCCACTAAAGTTATTGTATCCCAAGTCCAAAACCTCCAGCTCCATTAAGTCTCCAAACTCTTTAGGAATTTTCCCAGAAAAAGAATTATTGCGCAGAATACTGTAGTAAAGAAGCACCAATTCAGATTGAGAGTAATGCATTATAGCAAAAGCTACGAGAATTACATTGAAATGGAATACATCTGCAGGACTTAGAACCAATTATAGTCTTACATAGATTTTATGTAAGCCAGCTTCCCTAGTTCAGGGGCCAATGTTCCTCCAAGACAAAGATCTTTCAAATTCCTGCAAGTTGATCAAATCTGACTTCAGGCTCATGAAAATACGAACACTGAAACTCGTCAGAGCCTCTAATTCGATACGTTCAGATATCCTAGCATTAAGCAACTCTAATCCAATAAAGTGCAGGTATGATATTAAAATTTGCCATTCTAAAATCATTACAAGTTCATGAATTCCAAATCACTTTCAAGCTTCAAGCTCAAAAAAGGAGTTTAGTTAATTTCATTACATGATATTCATATGAAACCCCCACCACAAATCAATCCATAACTACTTAATACACAAACCCAACACATCCACAAAAGCCAATTTCTTTATTGCCATAGAAAACTCAAACTGATTCAACAGCTATCTGCTTCAATCTCAGAAAACAAGAAGCACAGAAAAGGAAAAACATAGACTCACAAGCTGATGACTTTCCCATCTGATGAGCACTCAACCCCAAACCAAGAACAAGGACCATCATCTTCTCCACCATTCCAATTCCTCAAAACCCCATAAGGGTCTCTAACCACTCTCTCCCTAAACCTCAACAAAGCCAAACCTGCACCAAAAAACCAAAAACCCATTTCAGCAAAAACCCCAACATGATCATCCAACAATGCAGCAGCACTACTCTTACAAACCTTCACTGTTGAGACACCAACAGAAGCTCAGATTATACTGAAACAGTATCAACACAAACACCACAAACCGATCAAATCTCCACAGTCCATTCATGCCTGAAAATCCGAAAAAGAAATCAAAAAGCTCCAAACTTTGATGTGTTTATATGTACAGATATAAATATACAACTGAGAAAATGAGAGTTGTGCGCATTGTGAATTGGCCAAATGTAGAAGAAAGCGCGTGGCTTTGTTTTTTAAAATGAAAAAAGAATAATGAAACTTGGTAGTAAAAAAAAGACAAGACAGTGAAGACACAGTTTGGTTTTTGTCAAATGTAAGACCGAGAATTCGCCGGGAACGAGGTACCGGAATAATATCGGACAGCTCGGTCAAACTTCGGAGCGGCGTCGTTTCGGTTTCGCGGCAATTCAGCAACGTTGGATTTTGCTTCTTTCTGTTTTGTCTTGTAGGCAGAGCAGTCAGGCGACTCGGTTTCAATGAGTTTTATATATTTATAAGGCCGCCGTGTCTCACTCTCCTATTGGCCCCCACGTGCCGCTCACGTGCCGTTTTCGGTGGCTTCTTGGTTTCTATTTTTCATTTTCTGTTTTCTGTGGAATACTTCAGGACTGCCTTTTGATTTGATCAAAGAGTGAGTACTTCTTCTCTATTGGTCTCAAAGATAGTTCTTTTTTCTTTTCTTTTTTGTGCTGATCTTTGTTCATCTCTGAAATACTTGATAGGAGGTTGAGAATGCTGACTTGAATTTGTTTGACGATTTTCAGATAAAAGAAAAATCAGTTTGATAATCAAAACCTGTGTATAATTAAGAAACATGTGTGTATTTATTTGTATGATGTTTGTGATTGTTTGACTTGCTTGAGCTACAAGAATGTGTTGGGTGTTTAGTTTATCTCATTTCTTTTTTCATAAATGGTAATCTCTCCTTTTATTCCCAATCGAAAAATCAGAAACCCTTTATGTTCGAATTACAGAAGAATGAAAAATAATATTATAGTGATTATTGTTTGAGTTAAACTCTATTGGTAGATTCCGTTGAGTTCTACGGTTTTGAGTGAAGCTCTATTTGTAAGCCATGAAAAGTAAGAAGTACGTAGCTAGGACCTAGTTGAACATAAAAAGATGAATGGTAGCTTGAGCCATCTTTTTTACAGTGCAAGAACACTAAAATTGACTTTGTACACAGAACTAATACTTTTTTTTTCGATGAAGCACAGAACTAATACTTAGGTTCATTGGATGATCTCAGTGAAAAAAAATATGAATGGATCATGGCATCATGCCATTGGTCGTGAGAAGGTGAAGACTTGTGCTTCTATTCTTCTTCATCTTCGGGTTTTGTATGTGGAGGTGAATCTGGAAATAAGGAACTGGTCCTCAAATCCAACACAGACACCTAGATTGAACCAGTACTCTAAGCTCCGGCCTGCACAAGGCAACAACAATTATATATATATATATATGTATGTATATATTATATTAGCATCATCAATTAACAATTAGTAGATCATAATGGCTCTATTATTTTTGTCTGCACATTACAATGATTCAGACCAGTTTGTCAAGTTTTGGGAATGTGGGCTCTCAATGATCATCATCATCATGATCATAACAAACAATATCTTCTATCCACTTGGATTATGCTTCTTGTGGACTAAAAATAAATTAATTGGATTTTTAAGAATACCAGTGCTAGTTTTAAGAAATCCCCTTATGAAATATAGTGGGGTGTTTAATCAGTTTTAGGCTTAGTGCTCTTGTGGTGGTTTTCAAGTCTCTGTATCTTCAGGTAAAGTGGATTAGTCTTCCTTATCCAGCAACCTCTTCTGCAAGTTACAATGACCTTACTGGGCTCCTCCATTTGGTTTCTCTCTCTTTGAGAATGAAGTTTCTGGTCTGAGGTCTGCAGGCTATGGTGTATATATGCATGGAACACAGCTAGTCACCTAGCATTACATTCAAAATGTGCAATTTAATAGAGTTTTCTTTGGCAGTAAGAGGCAACTTACATAAGAAAATGGCAAATTTAACTTATTATTGGGTCTGTAGTGCAAGCTATTTGGAGTGTATTGTGACTGTCCACAGTGAAACTTCAAACAGCAAAAGTGGGAATTTTTTGTTTATTTGTGTTTGGAATCTCGGAAAGTATATATTGTGGTTTTTGGGAGCTAATATGTTGGTAGGAAGAATGTCACCTTCAATCAATTTCGGGCATGTGTACCTCAGTTTATTAGCATGGTACACATTATTGATTCAGTCTAATAGTGATAATGATAATCTAACATGATAGATATTTGTTCGTAAGATGTCTTTCACACAAAATTTTAATCTTGGTGTCGAAAATTGACCACCATAACTTTGAGCTTCATTTATTTTCCAACAACTTTAGTTTCTGGGACTAACACAATGATCTAACAAAATAAGCTTTAGCATTTGCAAGGGAAGTGATCATGGTTAGCATATAAAGCTAATGCTATTAACTTGTAATATATTGACACTTGAAGCTTAGACTTGGACCACTGATAGGGCACAGAAATGGGCCATAATAACTTGCTGCTGAATTTTTCCTGGAGTTGAGTTTGAGTGGAGTTAGACCTAGTACCTGAATTGGGGCTCTTTTGGTCCCCTTGCTTCACAAATTGACAATGAAACCTCCTGATCTTAATAGAAAATGTTGTGAGACCTTATTTCCCTATGACATTATATCAGTAATGTATTGACTTTCTGGGGTCTCCAACTACTGGTAGAGCTTTTATGAAGCCACAATAGTTGGTTTGTTAAGTATAATCCCTTAAATATTGGTTTCAGATTCTGAAAAACCAAGTTAACTGAGATACAGAGAACCATTAGGTACTAAGAAACAGGTGTTAACTTTGTTAAGAACTTGTTTAGTAGATAATTATGTTCGAAATCGGTGTTAGAAATTATTGAGAAATGGCAGCCCATCCTTGTCAAAAATAAGCCCCATATGGCCATGATTGAAGTCTTGTAGTGCAGATACTCCATCATATATATTCACACGCATGTGAGGTGGACCTAAATTCATGCCTGTTTTCACAAAGCTTACCTCTGTTGTGTGCAGTGGCAACCATATCACATGCTACCTTGTGCTCACTCCAAGCAAAGGGAATGCATTTGCAAACCAACATCGGCTCGACCAAGTTCGAATTGTTTTCGAGCTTGGTATGCTTGATGTTACATCTACAACCTGTAACAGTAAGAGTGTGCATTACATATCTATAATGAGTAAGTTTTTGGAGTCAACCGTTGAATTCTTAGAGAAAATTAGGAAGCAATTGAGATTGAGCAACAGTGCAAGAGTGAACAAAGTGAAGCCAGGAACACCAACACCGGAAAAATAAGGAACACAAAGACCGGAAACTGTGGACAAATGATCAGAGTAATATAAGGCTCTCTTCACAGGAATTGACAGTGTAATATCTGTATCCTCAAATCCCCAAGACTTATAAACTGTTGGCTGCTCACAAGGTCTATTGGAAAATAGTTCAGACCTACCAAGAGTCTTGTATCTAACACTAGGCTTGGAAAGGGTCACCAACTCACTTACATAGGAATTTGAAACGAACCTCATGGAGCTATAGAACCATAACACAAGTTCACACAGGTCCTGAACTACATATTCTATTAATTAGGAATATATGCGTACATGTCAGGAAATTGATTCCTTGAATCAGCTAGAGAACCAGGTGAATAACAATATAGATGGCAATTGAGAAAAGCAAAGCATATGCGAATGAACACCAAAATTTGTTCAGGAAAATTAGTGAATTATAAAGGAGATTCAGTGAATTATTACAATATCAAGTCTCAAACTACAAGACCAAATGAAAATTGTTACTGATACTTCCATAGTTTTCAACAAAATTGAAAGTTCACAATAAGTCATCTACATGACCAATTGAAAACTGTAACTGATATTACCAAACTTTCATGAAATATGAAGTTGACAATCCATGCAGACGAGACGTCCCTCAGTAGTCAGCACATCCAATTAGAAGTCCCAAGCCATTGTAGAACACCAGCGAATTGGAGGATGTTACTGCTCTACAGATCTGCAACCAAATACAACTATTTTTATTCAATACAGAGCATTTGGGTCGGTATGTTATGGCACTACAAGTCCTCACATGAAAGCAAAACAAATGTAGTTTCGGGAGAAAGCGTAGATTGCATGTACTATTGAACAATTCTGCACCTGAAAATAAACTATGCGCTCAGTAGTTCAATATACTCCCTTCACTAGGGTAGATCCAACAGATCCACAGTCCACTGTCCAAGGTAATACCAAGTAGATATTACAAGCACTTATAAAGCACCAGTCTAATAATGTTTAGGAGTAAATACTTGTGACACCCTGTAGTTTACACCTAAAATCAGTTTTGTCCCTCACTTTTTTTTTAAACTGGTATACCCCTATACTTTGAATTCTCGACTGATTTGCCCTTTTCCCAACTGGTTATGACTGTGACATGCTCATTAACAGTCTAAATAACCCTTCACTCTTATCTCTTCTAGCATAGTAATAGGGGGCTTAGACCTTGCTCTCAAAACCCAACCATTGAAGCTCTCACAAGCATTGTTAATGAGCATGTCACAGTCATAACCAGCTGGGAAAAGGGTAAATCAGTCGAGAATTCAAAGTATAAGGGTATACCAGTTTACAAAAAAAAAGTGAGGGACAAAACTGATTTTAGGTGTAAACTACAGGGTGTCACAAGCATTTACTCCTAATGTTTATTACTTATCAGTTAAACTTCTAGTTTTCTGTACATCTACTTATCCATGAATACTATTGTTTTGTTTTCATTTTTAACTAAGCTTTCACCACTCAGATTTAGTAACAAAATTGTTTCAAGGCAACACATGAGTAAGAAAGACACTCAGCAAATACAAGAAACCAAAAAAGAAAAGGAAAAAAAAAACAGCAGTTGGGAAGAACACCCAAAAAGCAGGCATAGAAGCCTGAAATGTATGCACAGAACCAACCAACGAAAGCAAAAAAATATATATCAAACTTTGTTAAGTACATCCTGATTCATTCATGAATAGATATCACTTGGCTATAGGTAGTAAATCATCATAATGATCATACAGATCAAAACTATATTGAAGTTGCAAAAACTGATGGTGCCATGTAGGATAAGATCAAAGTAAAATGAATAAAACCACTGAAAATCAGCATCTAAATCATGTTACCTATTCTTTGCCTCAGTAGGAAACTGCATTGTCCATGTCCAGCAAGACAAGGCTCTCTTCATAAGAATCGACAGTGTAATAAAAATGTCCACATATCCCAAGACTATTACATTTTTGGCAAGGTCTATCGAAAATAGCTCATACCCATGACAAGAAGGATGTCTGGAACATGAGGATATATGACTTTGTTTGAACACCACTACTTCATTGCTTTTCCTGAAACATAATGCTCTGGGGAGCAAACTACTCAAGAGGAGACCATCCTGTTCTGGCCCTTGTGGACGGAGTCGAATCAATTTGGTCCAGGACTCATGGATGCAATAGTCATTCATTACCCAGATATCACAGAAAGGATCTTCACAAAAATAACTACAATACAGGTGGAACAGAGCAATGGACTTCCCATCTCCAGAAACAGACAATTGCAATGTTAATGGTCTACCGCCCTCCAAACTCTCTGGCATCATGGTCTCACGTAATAAACCCCTGCCCACGTCAAATATCAAAATGAAATAGTAAAGATCATGTTCTTTCCAACGCTTTGCGTGCCAGTGAAGAGCCCCATTAACAAAAGCCTGGGGAGTGCGTGGATCCATTTGAAACCGATGAGTGACATCAGATAGCATGCTCCAACAACCAGTGGCTAGTGAAAAAACCTCAGCTACAGTGCGATCCTGTGAATGTTCAACTTCATCCCTAAGAGTAACAAGCCTCAGAACCTTATAGTCGCTCGTCATAGCATCAAAAGCAAACCCAATAGAAGCGTCATACCCACCATGTGTCCGATATGTGACATTAGGCTCAGGAAGGGTCACAAACTTTCTTATAGATGGATTCGCTAAGTATATGTGGGTGTTGCAATATTGCATCAAATCATCTGCAAGGCAGACCAGCCCATTACAAGTGGCCACAACACGGAAGCATTCATTCACCAACTGATCAGAAGGAACTTCAACCTCGCAGTGCTCACCAAAAGCAGGGTTATCATAATGCAAAGAGTAAAGCTCCAGTGTCTTTGCCACAATATCGCTGTCATCCTCACCATCACTGTAATAAAAGGCATAGGTTGGTTTCACAGAAAAACCATGGATCAACAAGAGATGAGTGTCATTCTGGTCATTAGACTCCATTGTGCGGCGAAGGTGGGTGCGAATAAAGCTCGGGTTTCTTATGACTGATCTCCATGCCTTGCGCACAGCGGTGCATCGGATTAAAGACTTAATGGGTAGTCTATGAAAGATATCCAGACGGATTTCCAGAGGAAAAGCATCAAACTTTGCTTCAGATTCCATTTTCTTTCTGCAATTTCCACACATACATACAGAGTGAAACAGAGAAAATCTTTGGGTTCTTGTTTCAATTTCATTGCATTCAAAATCTTCTTGGGTATATGCAATTCATCTCAAACAAGTAAAACCCTAAACCCTTAACACTTCTACATATGAAACATTTCTAACAATCTATGTGATTCTTTATCATACGGGACAGATAATACGTCAATAAGGCAAAGATTTCAATTCAGCGATGACCTCGACATTTCCGGCGTGACCCATTCGTCTTCTTCTTCAGTGAACCAATCGTCGTCTTCAAGGCGCAAAAACCCTAGCGGAGCTGGGACTCGATTTATATGAAGAGCGGAGAAATGGGGTAAAAAGCAGGGGTTTAGGGGTTTAGGATTTAAACATGGTGAAATTTTGACGAACGAAAAGAAATGACTGCAAGAAGAAACGTAACAGGTAAAGAAAATTGGTGGGTCGAATTGAATCACGGTCCAGCAACCACAAGCAAACGAACCTAACCTATTGGGCTTGAAAGCATCTCACTATGCTCTTTGTGTGAAGGTAAATTGAAGCTAGTGGGGACTAGGAAGCAGAGTAGTGAGATGTATCATGATTTGTAAGTTGTAACCCATTATTTGTTTAGAAGGGCATGAAAAATATTCAAAAGCTCGCCTACATCTCGTGAGTATAAATAGCTAGTGATAGTTCTCTTGTGAAAATACCATTTAATAATTTTATATTCTCGAAAAGAATGTAACAGATAACGTTGAAAACTATAAAATTATGGATGAAAATTTATAAGATTTTTCTGCTGCTAGAGTTCAATAACTTCATTCAAGAAACACAAATAGATAATAGATAGTTCAAAAGTTGCATTCAAATTATCCAAAGACAAACTGATGTTACTTTAGATAATACATCGGCACCTTATTATTACATTTAGAACTCCAAAGGCATGGAAATCCACCATTACTTCAGGCAAAGGATGTTATCACTTCAATTCTGTACCACCAAAAACATTAACTATGGTCAGATCTTGCAGGATCATCGGTGTTAGATTATGAAGAGAACTAGAGAAGTATATAATTAAAAACAGCAGAAATTAAATCAGTGTTATCTGTAATATTCACCTTGCAAGCTCTTTGCCTCAGTATGACACTACATTGTCCATGTCAAGCAAGACTAGGCTCTCTTTGTAAGAATTCACGGTGTAATATCTGAATCCGGAGTATTCCAGATTTCTCCACCAACCCGAAGGATGTATCGAATATAATCGATGTCCCACACAATATAAATGCCAGAACCACCGGCAAACGTTGTCGTCGAATATTTCCGACACTATCTCACCGTTAACCCTGAAACATAATGCCTTGGGGAGTAGGGATCTCGATTCTGAAGGACCTATTGCTCGAAGTGTTGTCCATATTGTCCAAGACTCATGCACTCCATACTCTTGCATTATCCAGATATCAAGAAAACGATCAAAAACGGTATCAACAAAATTTCTGGAGAATAGAGCAATGGATTTCCCATCACTTGAAACAGACACTTGCAGTTTCGCTGATGCTCTCGATGGGACTATCTCCGGCATCATTAGCTTAGAAAATGACTCGGTGTGCACATCAAATGTCAAAATGAAGTAGTAACTGTTACCATCTTCAGCCTCATATATAGCGAGCCAATGAAGAATCCCATTAACGAAAGCCTGGGGTGTGCATGCTTCCATTTCCGACACGCCATTAACGCGACGCCGAGGACTCCATGAGCCAGTGGCTAGTGAATAAACCTCAGCCACAGTAGGACTTGCTCCATTCAAAAGTGTGACTAGTCTTACCACCTTGTAGTCATTGGTCTCGGCATCATACCCGAACCCAATAGAGACATTATACTTTAGAGGACTCCCTGTGTGATCATAATTCTCTATTCGTAAATTTGGCACAGGAAGGGTCACTGACTTTCTTATCAAAGGGTTGCAAATGATGAACTTGTTAGCTTCAACCGCTAAATCATCGGCGATGCATACGAGCCCGTTACAAGTGCCCACCACATGGAGACATGGCATTCCGTTGTCAACAGCAATTGGAACTTCGACGTCGTAGTACTTAGAAAAATCATGGTTATCATAATGAAGAGAGTAAAACTCTGCCATTTCCTCCTTGATAAGTTTGTTGCTGAAGGCGTCGCACCTCTTTCTTGTAGCACAATGGAGGAGTAGAAGGGGAGGTCCATACTTGTTTTTGAAAGTGAGGTGGTCTTGGATGAAATTCGAGTTTTTAATCATGGATTTCCATGACTTGCAGACAGATGTGCATATGATCAGACACTGGAGGGATAGTTTAAATAGGATGTTTTGACTGATTTCCAAAGGTAAGTAGTCGAGCATGGCTTCAAATTTCAGTTACTTAATTTGATTGCTGCAAACACAGTGAGAGAAAAGAAAAGGAAGTTTCTTTTAGATTCAATCAAAGAAGTCTTGCTACTCTGACATAGTACAAATCATAATTGGCCAAAACAAAGTAAAATAAATTTAAAACATCTTCTCAGAAGTTGTAGAAAAATGAATATCGTATAGAAAGAATAAAAGACTTATTAAATATCACATTCATAGTTAACACGTCAATTACACAAAAATAATAATAAATAAATAAACATAGCATTCTTAGGTATCAATTGGAATTTTATAGCCATGTACACATCTAGTGTCATTGTTGTGTAGTCGACTTCATTGTTAATTTTAGGTTTAAATATACGTGTGCAAATCTAAGTGTCATTTTTGTGTCACAAACTTTAGTATTATTTATTTTTGAAAGATCAACAACTCAATTGTATGAACTAGTCTTCTATGATTCACAGTCTTCCATTACGAATGAGCGATTATATGCTGGGCCATTAATACTTCATTTTAGTAAATTCCAAACATAAACAATCAAGCATGTAAAAAGGCAATATGGAATCAGGATGGTTTCTACAATCATGTAAAAAAGCATAGTCAAAAACAAACATAATTCAAAACCATAATTTTAAAAACTCGAGCATGTTGTGTCATTATTTAATTTGTAATTGAAGTGTTTCTACTACAATCAGTACGTGATTTATTTTTCCTTATTTTTATTCTTGGCTATTCTATGATTCTATCTATACGATGTTCATTGTTGTACAAGATTGTTAAACAACAACATGCGTGGCCCGTAAATATCTGTGTACTGATGTTGACGTCCTAACTTAACCATTTTTAATGTGTTGAGTTTTAATCACAAAAAGTCTTGGTACAATTGGGTATGACACACCCACTTATAAGTTATATTTATTGGGTATGATCCACATATTTATATAAGTTATATTTTTATTTGTCACTTTTTTTTCTATGTGATCCCTCCTCTCCAACACGTTCTCTCACGTGCAACCTAATTTAAGACAAGATGTTTTACATTTGTTTACTTTGTTTTAGACAATTATGATTTGTACTATGTTTAAGTAGTAAGAGTACGTTCTTTGGTTGAATCTAAATATTGAAATTTTGTTTTCTTTTCTCTCACTGTGTTTGCAGCAATCAAAGGATCGAACTTTCAATAGACGTGTGCAAATTCAAGTATCAGTGTTATTTATTTTTTGAAATATCAACAACTCAGTTGTACGAACTAGCTAGTCTTCTATGAGTCGAACTCAAGGTCTTTCATTTACAAATTAGAAATTATAACACTACACCAAATGACACTGGGTCATTACACTTCATCACACTTCATCTTAGTGCTAATTTTTTTTTTTTTTAGATTTCAAACTGAAACAATTAATTACATAAAAAAGCAATATGAAATAAGAAGGGTTTCTACAATGTAAAAAAGCATAGTTTAAAACAAACATAATTTCGAAACCGACCATCATTTCGAACCTTGAATTCCCTCCTTTTTCCAAAACCAAAAATAATATCTTGCAAGAAAAAGATTAGTTGGTAGATCTGTATTGAACATTAAAAAACCAAACTTAATCATCCACATAGCTCATATTCACTCACATAATTGGAGATCTGAAATATACTGCGAACCAAATTCATTCAATAAGAAATCGATTAAAGAATACAATAGAACTTAGATATCGAAAACAGACCTGGTAATTCAATCGAGATCGCCTGAGTAATACGAAAATCTCTTTGAAAACGAAGAACAAAATCAAAAGTGAAGTCGATCCAAAATGATATATAGATTGAGAGCACTAGTGATGCGTGATATGCAGAGAGTAAATCAATATTGTATAGAGATTTAGAAATCCAGCAAACAATTTGAGTAAATCCAAATAGATAGTCTGTAATATGTAGTTATAAAGACAAAATTTATTTTTATTAATAATGAAAAAAAGAAAAGGAAAATACACAAAAATGGAAATTTAGATGTATAGAACCACGAATACATCATCGGCTTTAATGGTATTCTAGTCTATTAGCGTGCACGGCCCATGCTTCTACAAATATTGATTCTCAAGCCAGAAAAAAGGCCATTACATATCATACCTCAACCGATTAAGGGTAGATAAAATGGTTGTGGAACAAACCACATTGATACATAGATTAGACATTTAGACCTAATCATTCAACATTATCCATGCTCACTTATTTAAAGAGCCTAGCACAAAAGCATAACAAAACAATGTAATATATTAACTTTAAAACTGAAAACTTAGACAAAGCCCAACCCTAAAAGGCTAACCCACTTTCTATGAAGTCTAAAGATAAGCCTTGAAAGCATTCGCCCATAACCACAAAAAGCAAGTCAGCTCAATAGGTGAGTGTGATTGCCTTCTTCACTCGGCGCCACCAAGAACGTCGAGATCATGATGAGAGGCATTGTGCAATCCCTAGGTGTGTTGATCTGCAGCACATCCCCAAAGAGCGAATGTTTAGTAGAGCCATCTAAATTGAGCCACGAAACACCAAATCTGATCGAAATCTAGTTTACGAGGAGAACCATGGTTTAGGGTTGATTGATCTTGTCACATTCGTTTCTAGAGAACAATGTGATGTTCTCTAGAGCAGGTATGGCAATTCCTTTATGTTCTGTTGTGACCCGCAACAAGCAATTGGGTCGGAACCACACCACTGCATGACGTCCTTTTATGTTTGAGGTGTCTTGACATTGACTTGCCACTAGAAGAATGCGATAGGGAGAGATTGAACTCCTTCTTAGCATTGGTGTCATGCACCATTGGTAGTGGCCAAACCATGGTGGTGGCGAGGTCTTACTAGGTTTTGGAACGAGACGGACAACTACATCCTCATTTTCAATGGCACATGCTTCTATTGGACTTAGCTTCAATGACATACAACACTAATGTGAAACAAGTTTAAACTAGCAACTCCTTTATCCTACGTTCGAGTGTAGTCTATCTGTAATATAAGGTGAAACCACTTAACTAATGACTCTATCTGACAACCTATGGATGGGTCGTTATATGTAATTTGTTGCTACAGTGGATTATCGTTGGAATAATCTGATGTACTGGTATTAATGTAGTGATCGAGTTAACATAATGTAAGAGGGATAGAGAGAGACAAAGAGACATAAGGTTTATAGTGGTTCGTCTCCCTCTTTTGGGGTAGACTACATCCACTTGACATGTACTAGGTGTTGGGAGCCTAAATTAATGACCCCCAATCATATTACATGTGGTAATAATTGGATGTTTAGTAAGTGGGAAGGAGTCTCCTTTTATAAGAAAAAGAGGCTCCTTCCTTTACATTGTCTTCAATGTAGGACAAGAATCCCTTCTAGTCTCCAAAATGTTATGTGATGGCATGTTGGTAAGGCCGGGAATGTGGCTTCCCGGTGAGGTCTTGGCCGCTTCCGAGTACCATTGCATAACTTATATGTCAGGCTTCGAAATGCATATATGTCACAGTCGAGTCTCGTTATGGTTCGTGAGCCCACAACGAGGGTGTTACTTATGCTTAGTGGTGTAGCATATTAGCCATAATAGTGGCTACACCTAGATAATTCATGCTTACTTAGTTTCAACAACGTTGACTGTAGTGTATTTGGTGGCAAGGTGAAACTTAATCTATCTCACTCAGACAACGCAGTCGCCATTATCATAATTTCTTTCGAACAATTATATGTCATCTTACTCAGATTTCGTGTCTTTTTAAATAGGGTTGTGCCTTTGGGTCGGGTCTGAGCAAAACTAGTCCAATTCTGCCTGAATAAGTCGGTTCAGATCGGATTACAAAAAGAAAAAAATATTTTAGTTGACCCATACCATTCAAAAAACATTCAGATACTATTTAAAAAACAAAAACTCAAATATTGTAAGATTGTAATAGATTTATATAGACCGTTAGATTGTTAGGGTATGTTAAAAGTTTGGGTTTTGTATAATGAAAGCCGCACTGATGCCATTTAACAGTTTCGTTCAAGATTTTCTCGTCTCCTCTCTGAGTCAGTTCGTATGTGAGAGTTCTCTAACTTCTCTTCTGTATTCAAGGTAAACAGTTGTATGCCTCTCTCTCTCTCTCTCTCTCTCTCTCTCTCTCTCTCTCAAGTCACTTGCTACTTGAATTTGCATCTTTGGATCTCGACCTTGTTCAAAACAAAGCTTCATGGAAAATCAAATTAGTGAGAGAAACAAAAAGAGTGGGAAGGAGGTGATGAAGCTGTGAGGTTAAGAAACCCCAGAAGAAGAAGACGTATTTGTAAATTGGGATAGAGTTGTCGAAGACGAAGAGAGAGAAGCTTGAAAAAATAAAGGATTTTTTTAATTTTTCGATGAGAAACTAAATGATTTGTTAGCAGAGTCGACTTTCTTTCTTCTTATTTTATTTGACATTTTGACGTAAGAAAGGAACGACACATTTTTTTTTACTCTAAAGCCTTGTTTGGTTCGCGGAAGGGAAAATAATTCATTTATCTTTTCCGCGGGATGAGAAAGATAGAGGAATTGACAATTCCCGAGTACTTTGAATTGCAATATTTGGTAACATAAAATTATCCGTAAAGTTGTTAATTAATGCAATAAAATAATTACTTATGAGTAATAAATGCAAGAAAATGAGATAAGAGAACGGTTCTTTTGAAAATTTTAAGGAATAATAGTGCTAGAAATAGGCATAAGATTTATGGCCTTAATCCTATGTGGCATGTCATGTCATAAACACATCATCAATTTAATAAATCATATCATTTTATTCAAAGATAAAAATACAATCTTAACCTTAATAATTAATTGATGCTACATACTAATATGAAATATTTTCTTATCCTTTTAATATGGATGTGTATATACCAAATTTAGTTAATTTATTAATAATAATGACCAAGTTAATAATCATACCAAATTAGGCTTTTATACCATAAATCAATTTCGTAAATTTCTTAAATTCCTATATATAATTAGCTATATTATGTATCGAATTTTTAAATAAAAATAAAAAATAGGTAAATCTCTATCGAATTTCTTTTGGATGATTATGTACATATATATATATTTTTTTTAAAAAAAACTTTTTATTAAATAATTCACACACCTTACATATGTCAATGTGATTTGAACCCATGATCTCAAAGTTGTTAGTTAACATCTTAACCAACCAGGTCACGGCTCACCGACATATATACATATACACACACATGACCTCAAAGTTGGATGATTGTACATACAAACACACACACACTTTATTTTGAACGAATTATATATATATATATGTAAACAAAATTCTTGGACAAATTGTTTTTTCTTAGACAAATTATATATGTATATATATTTCATAAGAATTCGTGTCGTTGAACAAGTATATCCTCATCAAAATATATATATTTTCACACTATATGTTACGTTCAATCTAAGCATGATAGTGATGCAAAGAAAAAGAGAAAGAAAATGCTACAGATAGATATTTTTTAATTATAAAAGACAAATCAATTTTTTCTCTTAATAAAAAGACAAAATAGCCAAGAGCCATTGAATTTAGAAAAATAAGATTGTATTTTTGCTTTAAAATGACATCACATGGCATAATCTTTTTAATTGGTGATGTGTCTGGGTGACATAGTATACCACGTAAGATTAAGGCCATAAATCTTATATTTTATTAAGGTTAAAAATTATTTTCCTTTTTTTTTTCTTTTTTTTTTTTTCGAAGAAAGTGTTTCCGTTCCGTTCATTCAGCATGCAGGAAATAAATACTTTATGTGAACCAAACGAGGCCTAATACCACTTCTTGTAGTCTGTGACTGCCATCGCATTGCCTCTGCATTTCCTCCTCCCCGGTAGCAAGTCAAAGTGAGAGCTTGAGAGCGAAATTGGGGGCGGAAATAGGGTTTATGGTTTAGGGTCTCAATCTAACTAATTAAAGTACTCCGATGTCGAAGGACGGCGACGACGTCGTTTTGGAGCAGGAGCGAAGAAGATGGGAGAAGATGGACGTGGATTGCTTAGCAAATGCGTTTAGCAGAGCTGGAATGGAGTCGCTGCTTTTGGCTCTCCCTTTTGTCTGTAAGTCGTGGTACAAAGCTAGCCTCAACCCTATATGCTGGGCATGTCTTTCCTTTCCAGATTATATACCTTCTCCCTTGTTGGTTAATACTGTTGAAGAAATTGAAATGGGTCCTCAGAGTTTCGGTTCATTTTATGATAAGTTTGTGGATGAATATGGAATCGATAAGAGTCGGTTTTCGATTACTGCGTTTGTAAAGTTGGTGGTTGATCGCAGCAAAGGGAAGGCTACTCAACTCGAGCTACCTATGTATAGTACAGAAGCAGCTCTGAGATATGTTTCAGATGCGTGTCCTCTGCTCAAACACTTAACGTTTGACGATGATCTGGTGATTTTCAAGCATTCTCGAATTCTTCCCGAAGTGATTGGAAAGTGGAAGTTTTTAGAGGGCTTGTCTTTGCGGCACAGCTTCATGGTCAATGACCAGCAAGGAAGACGTGGGAAATACTTGAGTAGATATTTTCGGGAGTTGTTGGCATTTCCGAGCTGCTTTGATGTTTTCGAGAGAATTGTAGCGCAGATCGGCACTCACTGCAAGCATTTCAGGCAGCTAACTCTTATGAAAACCCGTCTTCATCGAGATGAGGCGTTGACAATTGTGAACTTTCTGCCACACCTTCAGACCATGTCTGTGACCGGGTGCATCATCGAAAGGGATAGTATTCTCACAATAGTTCGGGGATGCAAAGAGCTTCGGGTTTTTTGTGCCAAGGAATGTACAGGCTTTGAAGAGGGTGGTGAAGAATTATACAAGCTTGCTCGCCAGACTGGTAAGCTTGTATGTGTGGACCGTGTACGCCGAGCTGAACGTCTGATTCTGGGGGTTTTGAGCACTACTTTAATGAGAGAATCTGTATACAACAGGTTGCGTATATGCCTGGGTCAATGAGAGATCAGTAAGGCAGGTCTAATTTTGGTTCATGGCAATGCTTTTGTTTAATCTCTACTCGAAAGAGGAGTAATCCGAGCCGCTAGGTCAGTGAAGGTAAGGATTAGTAAGGCAGTTCTCGTTTTGGTTCACGATTCTATTGTTTAGTCTCGACTCTAAAAAGGGGTTATCTGTGGAGCTAATATCTGAATAGACCGTAAAACTTGAATCGTAATCTATGTTTGTCATTTCAGAAGTTTTTAGTGTTGCTATGTTTGTTCTTTCTAAAATGCAAATTATATGCTAGTGTAGACTTCTCTCAAGAAATTGATGGAGTTTTGCACAGACACACGTAGATTAGAGACCCCTCCTATATAGATATCCACATAACTCTGTGTTTGATAAATTTTCTCAGATTTATACGTCTCGGATGAGATAGATGCTCCATCCCTGAGTCCTTGTCAGCAAGTCTTTGCTGAGATTTCTTGACGAAAATTGAGTGCTGTTTGCTGTTTTTCCTTTTCTGGAACTAGTATGTTCCATCATCTCCAACTGAGTTAGTATTTCTATATACAAGCTTGCTTGCCAGACTGGTAAGCTTGTATGTGAGGGTTGTGTGCGCCATGATGAAGTAGAATCAGAGTTTCGTATAGAGACATATACCTACTTTGTTAAGAAAATTTGTATTCAACAGGGCCGGTTTGCTGGGTCAATTAGCAAGGCTGTTCTCATTTTGGTCCATCATGATTCTTTTGTATGATGGTCCATGGTGATTCTTTTGTATGGTCTCAACACTTGCGTATCCATCTTTCTGTTCTTGTGAATATAACTGAAGCATGTCCATTGTCCAATAATTGTCTAAGATCAATGACTCTTCAAGCTCGCACGATTGAAGCTCATTCATATGAATCAAAACAATTGAGCCTCAGGTTTAGAAGGATAAGATTCCATATTCTATTCCCCTCATGCTTATGCGTCACTCTTTGCAGTTTGCACAAACCATGTTACCATTGTCTCCCTCATCAACACTGATCATTGACAACTGTTTTCTTTGCCTGATCTAATTCACCATTTCACCCCACCACATTTCTCACTCAATCTATAAACTCCTTCAACAGCTCATTCCACACTTCAATCTGGTTGGTCTTTTGAAGAATACATTCCTAATTTGCTCCTGGTATATAGACCTCTCTCTGTCTATTCAATTTTGGATAGCTGTTGATTTATGATTAGTTAACACTCCATTACCAATAATCAATAGACAGTTGATACATAATATATATTGCATCCATCAAAGTCATCCAACCCTTAAAACAATGATTAAGCAACAACTAATTATTTTCACACATCTTTAAAATGGGAACTAAAAAGGTACTTAGAGTTGGATTTTGGGGGCTAAAAGTTCATAATCATGCACATTAAGCAAACATTAAAAGAGAACATAAAAAAATGTACCTGATCAAGTTGATAACCAAAAGTTAGCAAGTAAAATCCAATGGGTGACAAAATGTCACACCCCATGTCTGGTTGGGAACTACACTTTCTTACATTACATACCCAACAACATCTTCCATAACAAAAAACTACAAATTAATCTACTCCAACCCAGAAATTAAAGAAAACAAAAACCAACAAAATAAAAAGAAAAATTGCTTCTTCTTCTTCTTCTTCTTCTTCTTCTTCTTCCTAGTTAGCTAAGATTGGTGCACAAGAACAAGAAGGGCACCTGATGAGACCATTCTCATTGCAAGAGGTACAACTCCTGAAGCCACCTTTCTCCGAGTACAACTTATGACTCCCATTACACTCCTCGCACAGTAAAAACCTGTACCCACCACACGCGCCGCACGAGCCCGGTTCCTGTACGGGCAGGCCTTCCACAAACTTCTTGAGCTCGCCAGCCTCGTGCAGCTGTTTCACCTCCTCCGCCCCACCAATGTACCTCCCGCCAATGAAAACCCTCGGCAGGGTCAACTTCCTTTGACCCAGAATCTGCTGCAGTTCCGCAATGAAGCCGTGGTCCATCGCCAGATCTCGTTCGTCCAATGTCACGCGGAACCCCCGGAGTATTGATCGGACGGCGTGGCAGTCCTCATACGTCCGCCGCACGACACGTAGGCTGGTGTAGTATACGACAATGCGTTTCTCGGCGCCCGGGAGGGAGATGGAGTTAGACGACGGGTCGTTTTGCGTCGTAGTTTGGTTAGGCTCATCTTTGGGCCGAGTTGACCAGGCGCGGAGGAGCGAGTTGGCGACTCGGACGCGGTGGAAGATCGCAGAGGCTTTCTTGGCGGCGGCGGGCGGCGGCGGCTCGTCGGCGCAGAGGTTCTGGATGTCTTTGAAGGAGGAGAACGAGAACGGCGAGGTCGGTGATGACGTGTTGTAAATCTGAACCGTTGATTTGCTCCACGGCCGCCACATTGGAGGGTTGGGATTTCCAGAAACACCCAGATAGACAAACTCAAAAATCCAAGCTTTGGTGAATTGGGTAGCAGAGAAATGGAGAAATATGAACTGGGTTTCTTTCTATGATTGAATTTGGCTTCTGGGTGTTTGAAATTTCAGCAAAGATTGAAACTTTATGATGAAAATGGATTGGGTTTCTTTCTATGAATGAATTTGGCTTCTGGGTGTTTGAAATTTCTGCAAAGATTGAAACTTTATGATGAAAATGAATTGGTTCTTGCTTTATTGGAGATATGGGGTTTTGGGTTGCTTAAAGCGAAGGCGTTGGGGATTGAGAATTGAGAGAGGGACACTGCAAAGGTTTGAGCTTTTCTTTTTTTTTTCCACAGAGAAAAAGAATGAGGTAAAATCGATGGGGGGTAGGGTTAGGCGGTTGGTTAAGGTAGTTGAGAGACTAAAGAGGGGGTGGTGTGTCTTGTTGGTCTTTTTTAGTGTTTTGGATTAATAGGGTTTAAGAGGAAGATGGGAGGTTCTGATTAGCAGGTGGGCCAATTGGGATTTAAGGCCTAATTATAGATGAGAGGTCCAGTTTAAGTAGATGGAGAGAGAGAGAGAGGGTTAATTTTGCCTAATCCCAAAAGGATTTTCTGTTGACCTGGTCAAATCTATCTGTCTTTCTTTCTTTATCATAGTTTAATACTCTGTAATTCTGTAAACCTCTGATCTGAGGAACTTTGTTAGAATGCTGCTTGACCAGATTATAGCACTTGGTGATGAGTTTATGACTAGTCGAGGCTTTCATCTTAAGTAAACTACTCTGTTACATAATTGCCAAGATATAGGGGTGTTAGTTACCAAAAACAATGTTGAATTTGGATGATTACATCTATACATAGAGGAATTGCAGTGTGTTCATTATGTTTTTTTCTTTGTTTAAACGTGAGAGAATATATTTCTGGCATCTAAGATGCAAGACAAGAATGAAGCAAATGCAATCATACATCTGAACAAGAAAGTATATTTGGCATGAAAACTTCTTCAATTCACTCTCAACGAATAGAATCAAATTTACTTGCATGCCAAAACTGTTATGTTCTTTCAAATGTCATTCTTTGTGCCTGCCAAAACGGGTTTGTCTACTATACATTGTATGGTATACAAACTTAAAAAGTGATCCACTCACTTTTTATGTAAGGACATACAAAATACATTTTGAGAGAATAAAATTGTCATTTTACTATATTTTCAAGTAATAATAGCCACATACTTATTTTGTATGGTATACAAATTTGCATATTAGAATTTTCCTACAAAAACAGTTGTGTTCTTTGACTTCTTTCATATGTCATTCTTTGAGTGTGAGATTATTTATGCTGACACTGAGCGATTTTTAGGCCATTAGTTTTGCTCCAAATATGATAATTAATTACTTCAACATTACTAGTCCAGTAAGTATGATGATGAGTTTCTCCTGTTCTATCATTTTCAGTCCTATTATTGATTTTAAGCTTTAATATCAAACATGTGCAACTTCAATGTTTTAATCAGTACACCAACTAAATGCTCCTGCAATGTAACAGCTTTAGTTTTTTGATTATTTTTTCTAAGTGTGAGTAAGGTGGAGGATCATATTCAATCACTCAGTGCAGGAGTATTATGATCCAATGACAGCACATTATTAGCAAGCACATTGACATTTATGTGCCAAATTCTTCAGATTCCCCACCTGTTCAAACAAGAAACCAATTAGGATGATAGCAATGTTTAAATTAGCTAGACTTTATGTTTGCTAACAAAATTGAAGGGGTTAATTACACATTTTATCAAGACTCAAAGTATATGATGATGGGTTTTGCATTGGGGCTCCTAGTACCAAAGGCAATTTGATTGAACTCTTTTACATAATCAAGTACTTTGGTTGAACAATATGATATGTAAATTACCTCAAACTTAAATAGAAGGAGATTTTGGATGGGGTGGTGATGATGATGATATGAACATGTGAGTTGGGGACCATGGATAATTATAACTCTGGAGAATGGTAGTGGAGACAATGCATGTTTGGTAGCTCTGAAAAAACTGAAGCAGTTGTTTCCAAAAGCTAAAGTTAAAGGTAGAAAAACCAAACCAGCCTAGTGCTGGTGGGTGGCTTCTGAAAAAGTTCACATGCTTGGTAGAAGAAGAGTAAGTGTAAGATAACAAAGTTAGAATGGAAATGGTGTGGTAGACCCATCACATGCTTTCATGTATAGAATATCAAAACAAACAGAGCCTACAGAGATCCTCTCCTCTCCTCTACTCTTTCATGTGAACCAAATTTGTGATTCCTTTGGGGGATTTTGACAACCCAGTGAAGGTATTTATTCTTTCATTTCATTCTGGTGAACTTCAGAGCTGGCAAAACCTGTGTCTTTTGGCCTAAGTTTCAGGCTCCCTGGGGAGGACTAGATCTGGTTGACCCAGCAGTACTGCTAGAAACACTGGAATTAGTACTGCGGCTACTGCCTTTATTATTGTTAATAATGCAAGTGTGTGCTTTAATAATTTAGATAACTTTTGTGCTGTGAAAACTGAGTTTTTCTGACACACAATTGTGTGATCCTCGATCCTAATTCTTACATTGTCTTAACTCTTAAGATGGTGTTTTGGAGTCTTCCTAGCACGGATATATGAGATCGGAAAATGGTGCAGCTTGATTGAGTTAACTTTTGTGCTGTGAAAACTGAAAACTGAGGTTTCTGATACACAATTTAGTAAAATGCTTGATCCTAATTCTTTCATTTTGTAAAGATGGTGTTTTGGAGTCCACCAAGCACGGATATATGAGATGGGAAAATGGTACAGTTTGATTGAGTTTTAATTTTTAGGTATATACTGTCGACATTTTCATTGTCATGATTCATGAACATAAAGAAAAAGGAAAAAAAGAAGAGTGTAAGTTTGGCAAATGAGCTCTTCTATAGTTCTATGAGTTTTTTGAGTGGGTAGAACATACCAAAATCAGCTTTAAGAGCTATGTGCTTGTAAACTTTTGCAGCATGAACTCTAGACATGAACATGAGAATGTGTTTTATCGTCTTGAGTTTTTGATAAACATTATAAAGCTCAAGATTTGCACATTCTCGACCATATTAATCAATATAAACGTAAAGATGAAACAATATGATAAATCAGAAACATCAATAAAATTACGAAGTCGCTGCACGAAGTTGCCTCATTTTTTGAGGATGTATAATGCATTATTATGTGTTCTTGGACATGAAGATGAAGTACATCTCTGCCAACGTTCCACATGCATTTGCATGAAGTAGCATTTACATATGTTTGGGTTCAAGACCATCATGGCTCTACCAACAAGGATAAAAACTTCACAAGACCGGCCCATTTCCATATTTCAGGCCCAATACGTTAGCTTGGAGCCTAGGAAATGTGATATAAAACCCAGAGAGAACAATATTCAGAAACAAAAATCAACTTCAACAACAACAGAGCGAAAATGGAGAGCGGTGTCACCGGAGCTGACGTCAGCGGAGCCGCCACCAACACCACCCCCACCATAAGCCTCAGTGTCAAGTTCGCCGGCCAGACGATACCCATCAAAAATCTCTCACCGGACTCGACCGTCAAGGACCTCAAGGCTCTTCTTCAACCTCTCACCAATGTCCTCCCTCGCGGCCAAAAGCTCATATCAAAAGGTCTCTTTTTTCTCTCTTTCTTTATAATTTGATTGAGTTTTTAAGAAATGGGTAGTGGTTAGAATTTTGGGTTCTTGTTTTGATTTTGAGGGTTTTGGTGTGATAGGGAAGCTTTTGGTGGATGCAATGACTCTGAGGGAGTCTGAGATCGGTAATGGGGCCAAGATCATGCTCATGGCTTCTCAGGGTTTGCACCAAGGGGTAAAGTTCATTTCTCTTTTTACATTTGTCCTTTGTTGCAATGTGAGTTTTAAGTAGGGATTAAGTTGAATTGTTAGATATTGAAGAAGAACCTACTTGTTGGTAGTTGAAAGAGGAGTTGGAATTTTATTTAAGAATATCATTTCTTGTTTCTTGAGTGTGAATATGTTGATTATATATGTAATATGATTTTGGGTTGTAGGGTTTGTTAAGAAAGATTGGATGTATTGTGATGTTGAATTTGATAGAGACTGGAGAACCAACTTGTTTGGTTGTTGATAATGTGTCCTATTTTTGGTAAAGAAAGGATCATTTTGTTTTGCTCAAGTGAGAATGTAGATCAGAAAGTTGATAAAAGTTTGGATTATAGTAATTGTGGAGATACAGGTGTCTTTTAAAGTGTGTTTAACTGTTTATGTAAAATATATAAAATAGGTTGTTGAAATTAGTGCTGAAGTGTGATTTCATATGAATAGGATGGACCTATCATTAAAAAAGCTCAGAGTCGCCCAATAATCAGAGAAAACAATGCCGATAAAGGAAAGGCGAAAAAAGCTGCTGTTGATAAGAATAGGATGGAACGATGGAAGGCTACTGGAGTTATAGGACTCAGTGAGTGTAACTTGAAGGTATGAGCACTTTTCTGTTTACATTTTGCGTTATGGTGAACATGCGTGTTTCTTTTTGCAAAATCTTGGCTTGGTTCAAAAGTATTGACTATGTTTAGAAGTACCATGCCCTGCAGAGTTGTTTTTTTTTTTTTAGAACATGTATGTGGGAGTGGGAATCATGATACGTGTGAATCTCGTAAATATATAATATCCATTTTGATTAACTTATTGCGAACTACTTGTTGAGAGCACCTATCCAATGATGAGGGTTCATGTTGGTTTGTATTTGAACAGGCTATACCCGAAGAAGTCTGGGATTGTATAAGTTTTGCAAGAGTTCTGGACCTCAGAAATAATGTTATCCAAGAAGTATCTCCCTACATTGGCTGTATGAGTTTATTGCAGGTGATCACGTTGTTGCATTTCGAATTCGGTTACATGGACTTCTTTCCTTAATTTCTATGTAACTTTACTTCATTCTTAAAATTTTGTAGAAATTGTTACTCGATTCAAATGATATATCTGATGACTCAGTTAGCTGGGAAGCACTAAAATCTTTGAAGTCTTTGACTGTTCTTTCTCTGAACCAAAACCGGTGAGCATCTTATGTACTTTACAATAGTAGCTACAAACCACGTTAACGAAGAACCATTATTGATAGTTACTTGGCTTATGTAGTTTAACTAGATTGCCATCGGATCTGGGCTGGTTGCCATCACTAAGGGAACTTCATCTTGCAAGCAACCAGTTGTCTAGCCTCCCAAGTACTTTCCGATATCTGTCTAAGCTTGAAGTTCTGAAAGTTAACAATAACAGGTAATCTTGAATC
This sequence comes from Fragaria vesca subsp. vesca, assembly GCF_000184155.1. Taxonomy (NCBI): domain Eukaryota; kingdom Viridiplantae; phylum Streptophyta; class Magnoliopsida; order Rosales; family Rosaceae; genus Fragaria; species Fragaria vesca. The sequence continues at coordinate 21,229,702 of NC_020493.1, read as the reverse complement.
TTGAAAATAACCTAAAGCAAGGATATGTTATTATCGAGAATATGATGATTAAAATCTGTTCCCCTCTGTTTATTTTTTATTTTGGTCTTCCCCTGTGTCTCTTTTGATCAGATTCTGGCATAATAGTTCAAACTTTTTACTCATTTATGCCGTGTTAATGTCATAGCACGTCATACTTTGGATCTACATATCTTGCCTCTGAATGCTTTTTTTGGCTTCCCCTTGTTAAAATTTTAAGTTTTCAGCATCAGTTATAGTTTAGTCCAGAAAGGAGAACATCATATGTAGTTTATTAAGCTCGCTATCCTTATGTGTTGATGAAGAAACCTTTTGAAGTGGTATATTTTCTTTGAATACTAGTGGCTTATATCTTGATTAAACTCTTGTCTGTATGTCCCAGGATCAGCACCATTCCTACATGGATAGGGGACCTTATTTCTCTTATTGAGGTAGTGTTTTTGGTGTTTTCCACTCTCTGAAGTTTAGTTGATGTATCTGACTTTCTTTCATCATGTTTCAGGTTGATCTTTCATCAAATCTTCTGTCAGATTTGCCCGAGACATTTAGCAATTTGCATAATCTGAAGGTAACTTAATCCTATTGTTCGAACTTTTTATTTTTCTTTTTGTTTTTCCTTCTTTTTAAAACTCTGCATTTACTTTTAGTTTCCATTGTATGTCTAGAGTTGTATTATTTAAAATTGTGTTATTTGGTACTTTGTAGGGTTATTCTTAACAATAGTTGCTTTGTTTCCTATGGGACATGAGTTTTTTCTCATATTAGTCGATTGATTAACTGCAGCTCGAGCATCTGCCTGGGCTTAAGACTATAGTTCTCACTCATTTACTGTCTATTGTGCCAATCAATCATTTAATAGAAACCATGTGTGTTTTTTTTACCATCACCAGGCTGATTTCATCCTATGCATCTATTTTTTTGCAGTCTCTGTCTCTCAGTAATAATGGGCTGAAATCGCTTCCTTCTTCACTATTCAAAATGTGCCTAATGCTCACGAGTCTCGATTTGCACAACACAGAAATAACCATGGATATTCTTCGTCAGGTTTGTTTTACTTTGCCGTTTCTTTTGATGTTGACAACAATGTCTATGCAGACTGATGGATGGGAAGTTTATCATAGGATTTTATATCATCGAATGTTTTTAGTGGTTTGTCTACTTCGCCATTTTTTTCTAATGTATGTCAACAATGTTTATGCAGATTGAGGGATGGGAAAACTTTGATGAACGACGTCGCTTGAAGCAACAGAAGAAGCTGGATTTTCGCGTTGTCGGCTCTACTGCATTTGATGAAGGTGCTGATAAAAGCTGATGCCAGTGATTTCTGGAATCTGGATTATACATGCTGCATCTGTGTAAATTTCAGTCCATGCTGACACTAGTATGTAGAGGAACCAAAGTGAGATTTAATGTCCATGATAGCTTTTTATAGGATTCAACCTAATTCAGAGAAATTGGTACAGTGGATCTATTAAGAAATCCTTTGAAAATTTAAGACAATGGTTATGGAGCAAAGAGTCCTGGTTTTATTATTTCTTTCTTGGTCTACCTGCAGTTTAGTTCTTCATAATGATGAGTTTCAAAAATCCATTGTTAATTTATTTGAGATCACATGTTTACGGAAGTAGTGTTTATAGGCAGACATTTACATGGTCTTTGAGAACCACCAAGAGTAGTGCTCAGGAAGAAGAATAAGCAATCGACTTAAGTTGTGAACTAAATACACGTGGTGCTGTAAGCATCTAAATACATGTATGGAATACCCAACAGGAGCAGAAAAGCAAATGAAAGTAAACGTCAATGATGAAATAGTAAACTGTATAGGAAAAGGAATAGAGTTAAGTTGATGAGAGAAGTGTGGATTCATCCATAGAGTTTTGGCAAAAACAGATGGATTAATCGGTGTGCGAGTAATGATGACCAGTACTTTGTTGATGTAAAAAGACATACGGCAAAGGCCAAGGGGCGAGTTAAATAGGCTGGGGCAACAGTAGAGAAGCCACTCCCACATCGAAGAAATCGAAGAAACAGCGCGGTTTAAGTAAGGAAGCAGGTGAAGAACGGTCACGACCTTACTTGAACAGGATCTGTTCTATAGGATCGTACCTCTGTATCCTTGACTTCTAAGGAGACAGGAATCTAAACCTGGTGGATGAATCATAGCCATGCGATCAGAGCGTGATTAACGGCTGGTGATCTTCGGGTCACCGTGGCTGTAGATGATCGTTCTCAGCTTAGTTCATCTGAGTCTGGGGTGGTCGTTTGGCTGTCTGACAGGTTCCCCTCTGTTTTTTCGTTGAACTTCTTTCTTTTTTGCCTCTTTCACTTTTACATGAATCCATATGGTACTGAACAGCCAGATTGCAGCTAGTCCTACCTTTCCCTGCCCTAATACATATCTGAAACAATGAAAACCCTAGAAGAAGCACCAAAACAAAACATGTGTTCACAACCCAAGTGATCATGAATCATATCAAAGAAGCACAGAGGCTAAGCAATTCCAACAATTTTTAAGCTCACCCAATACAAGCACCAGCCCACCCAACTCCAGCATAATAAGAGCAACAACTGACCACACAGGTACACCAATGCCCAACAGAGGAGCACCAGGTCGCAACAGACGAGCACCAAATCCCGGAAGAGGTGCTGGAACGACAAGCACAAGGTACCCCTGCATGCTTTGGGTCTCTTGCCTATGCTGATCTTCATCAACTCAAATGCTTCCCAGTGTTTCTCACTGCTCCACTCAGTCCAAGACCCTAACATTTTCTTGGCCTTCTCTACAACTGTGGCCTCTGGCCTGAGCTCTTCACTGACACCGCATTGCTTCGGGGAATGATCAACACCGTCACCGCAGCAAACGACGGCGAAGCAGGCGAGCACAACCACCTCAATAACCAAGAGCACTTTGCATGGTTTCCTTGAAGCCATGGATATATAGCTACTGACTCTCTGAAAAGCTTCTATACTCTAGATTTACTTATGGACAGTGGAGATGGAGAACGAAAATTGTG
>NC_020493.1:21204933-21226650 GCF_000184155.1 Fragaria vesca subsp. vesca | reverse complement strand
AAAAANAAAAAAAAAAAAAAACGTAACTCCCATCTCACACTGCCCATCAGTCATTTCCAAAGATATCTCGCGCAGTGAAGGATTTTCAGAGCTATTATTAAAGAAAGTTTAAAATCTCATCTTAAGTTGCTAAAAGAGCAAGATGGAGCTTAGTTCATGGATTGGAGAGTAGAGTCGGCACCGTTGGACGAACTCGCACTGCGAGGCACACTAACACTACTATGGTGATGACTTGTGCATAATGCTTCATGCTAATGAAGGCTAGGTACCGTGACACCTTTAGTGTGAACAACAGAGACCTGGGTACAAATGAGATGACCCTTCACATCTAATTTGAGTGAATATGACTACTTTATAAGTTTATAACGTGACACAAAACTGTTTGCTCAATGTAAGGCTACAAACTGAGTTATTAGAAATTAGATATTAGAGGATATTAAAGATTAATTATGCACCAAAATAATTATGGTAATTCTGATCGTCTTTGAACGATATTTCACTACCGGCAATGGATCATGGTTCTTGTTTTATTCATTGTTAGATGGTATAGGGCTCTGTTCTGGTTATGAATAAGCTTGTTAGCATAAAATGATTATGTTGCTTTTGTATCGATTGATTTAGTACATCGTTACATGTGTTCTTGCTAAACTTCAATATAGTCTGACTATCCTTTCACAAGAAAAAAAAAATATATGTTTTCATTGTATTCTTCAATTATCAACAAGATTCATCTCATGATAAAAATATATATAATAATATAATTAAGATGTAAATTTTAATTAAACGTGAAAAACATTGTTTTACAAATTTTTGTTCCTAAAAGATTCGACAAATGTTTATGAAAATCTTCTATAGAGCGAAACTGAAGTCTGAGATGTCAAGTTTCCACAATTTTTAGATCAAAACAGTATATGTTAGTTCATGTGGATAGGATAAATTAATGTAGAAGGGAGCGAGGTACCGAGATGCTCCAAGATAACTATTCCTCATTACAGGATTTAACCTAGATAATGGCCTATGCCTTAAAAACGTAATTGGCCCTTCATCGAACTATGAAAGTAGTTGCCCTGAAAAATTGCACTCCGTATGGATGAAGTTGCATAAACAAAATGGAATACATATGACACTAGCAACACAGACATCAAAATTAACTTAAAATTCGATAAGAAAAGAAGCTAGCAGTACAAATGCCTATGGTCCATGCATGATAACAAACCTAATTCAATCTAATGCAACACATTCTTGATCATTCATGAATCATGAGTACGTCTTAGGCAACGTGAGAAATCTTCCATGACAATAAAAACCTTAACTTGGTTTTGACAAAGTTCAACATCAGCTTCACCATTGAAACCGCCAGATCTTTCACTTGAATCAGCTTTGAAACAATGTACTTGAAGATTTTGCCAAGTTTCTGAAGAAGCTTCCCTATTTTCTCAACAACGAAGCGCTTGAATTGCACAAAGCTTTGCATTGCTGCCCTCAACGAAACCTTGCACCTTGGATTTGAGGCATTGAAATCCCTGGCTCATTTTTTGCATGACTATGTACCCCATGGAGAATCCTGGACTCGCTATAGCTAGCTGTTAGATGAATGGGATGGTGAGTTACAAAAACAGGGACTGAGCACCACTATATATAGCAAAGAACATGATTAATGGATAGTTAGTTTGATATCTGTGAGTTAATAGTGTTCGAGTGTTTTAACTTCTCCAGGGTCCTGAGAAGCTGAAACGCAAGTTAACATGTTCTCCTCCATCAAAAGAAAAAATGCATGCTACACACGACTTACTAAGCCTCATAAATGAAATTTATCAAATTCCAACCTTCCACAAATGAAACAAAACCCACAAAATTACTAGAAAACTCTCCAGAAAATGACCTTTCACTTCAAATACCTACAGGACTACATGTACATAATCAAAGCGTTGGAATAAATTTTCCAGCGAGTTCATGCAGTTTGATTTTGATTCTTTGGGGAATACCTGAAAAATGAAAGATTGATGCAGAAACAAATGTCGGCAACCATTTATATATGCTTCTTGATGGTGTACTTAAACCTATAAATTCACAGTTAGAGACTAGTAACATAATAAACCATGCACAACGTACTCTTTATTTTCCCTTCCGGTCTCTAAGACATCCAATGACGGACGATAGTGTAACACTATAGGTTGTAGCCCAGAGACTGTTTTCTGTTTTTTTTAATATAATAGATTATATTATATGAAATAAAAAGATTTATAAATTAACAGCCCAGATAAAAAATAATTAAAAGTAGTCAACAACCTATTATATTATAAGCTAAATGAGAATTGGAATATACACAAATCCTATTCTACACGACACCTTCACCTTTTATTTTATTTAAAAAGAGTAATTGGTCCAATAATAAGTCCAAGTCCCCAACTATATATTGCAAAACATAAGTCTCGTCTTTTTTTTTTTCTTTGATACTTTTTGTTCCAAAACGTTAACTTCGATCTTCTTTGATCGAGTTTTCTAGAAAATAGTTTTCCCTCAATATTATTTGATTTTGGAAACACGTTGTGTGCTACCAATAAATATTGGCATTTTGTTATTATCTCTAGCTTGTTACATCGAATTTCAAAATATTAAATTTTAGGCTTTTTCTAACTACTTAAGTTCATGAATTTGGGATGTGAATTTGATTTTTTTTTTTTAATTCTCCTTGTATATCAATATCACTTCTACTCTTATAGGTTGAGTTCTTAATGTCGGGTACTAAGAAGTGAAAAATATTTTGTTAATGTCATATACAAGCATTAATTATAAAGAAAATTTAGCCCATGTTATTTTGAAATCCTGCTTCCGTCCCTGAAGACATCCATGATCTCAGCTTTGTGGAGTTCCAACAATGATGGATCCGCAAATATATCATATTACAAACACGGCAAATGGAATATGAAATTGGAGTTGCTTCCAAATATATATGAACACGAGGAAGTTAATTGTGATGAATTTGTCAAAGTACTGCGTCATAGATCAACACCACAGGAATGAATGACACTGGTATAAGAGTTAACATCCTAAAATGTAGAGTTCTCCATGCCACCTAGAATCACCGGCTGACAGACTCGGCGAATTCGAGAACAGGTCTAACGGAAGTAAACTGATACGAGATGGATTGTCAATGTCGTTGCATACAAAAACTGCAGAGGCAAAAGAAAGAAGGAGGTTCTCTCTTTTCTGGAGCAACAAGAGAGTAATATAGTTGCATGTGAAACAAATCATATTAAGTTGGTGAGAAGCGTACGTGGAATCATCAAACATCAATAGAGTTTTAGCAAAAACAGATAGATGAGTACGGTTAAAAGGCCCGGCAAAGGGGAAATGGTGAAGAAGAGGCTGTTTAAAATAAGGAAGCAACTGTAGAGTGATCACGACCTTACTTGAACAAGATCTGTTCCATATATAAGATCATACGTACCTTGGTATTCAATAGAATCTAAACCTGGTTCCCCTGTCAACTAATTCCTTTTCTTTCTTTTTTTCAATTTTCCTTTTTACAATCTTTCACAGTTTCACATGAATGGAAAGGAAGATAAAAACGAAAAATCAAACAGACCTAATAATTTCCATTGCATTTAATATTGAGTAAGAGCAAAACAGCAAGCTGCCGGCTAGCTTTCCCTACTTCATATCTGAAACAGTGAAACCCCTGAAGAAGGAACAAAACAAAACATGGGTTAATTTCACAATCAAGTGACCATGAATCACTCCAAAACACAAAGCTTTAAACCAAGCAATACATGCCCTTAGCAGTTCCAAGCATTATTTTGCTTACAAAGTACAACCACCATCCAACCAAACCCAGCAAAATAGCAACAAATCCTAATAGCGGCACCCAAAGTCCGGACAGAGGAGCACCAAAACCCGATAGAGGCGCACCAAATCCTGCCAGATTTGCTGAGCCGACGTGTAGAAACTAGAAACCATAGCATGAGACGACAAGTCATGGCGAACTCCATAAACTCTTTAAGTTGGACCAATCGAAAACGCACTTCATTCATCGAACCAAAAACCATCTCAAACTTTGTCTTGACAACGTTCCACATCTGAATCAGCTTTGAAACAATGTACTTGAAGATTTTGCCAAGTATCTGAAGAAACTTCCCTGTTTTCTCAACAACGAAGCGCTTGAACTGCACAAGCTTTGCATTGAAGCCCTCGAGGAAACCTTGCACCTTGGATTTCAAGTAGTGAAACCCTTGGCTCATTTTTTGCATGACTACGTTCCCCATGGAGATTCGTGGACTCGCTATAGCTAGCTGTTTGATACTTGGATAAATGGTGAGTTACAAACAGAGGAATCCCCACTATATCTAGCAAAGAATATATCGGTGAACTTACAGTGTTCGAGTATTTAACTTCTCCAGGTATTGAGAAGCCCAAACGTGAGAGTTAACATGTTCCCCTCCACGCTCCACCCAAGAAAAAAATGCATGCTAAACTCGACTTACCAAGCCTCATAAATGAAAATTATCAAGTCCCAACCTTCCACATAAATGAAACACAACCCACAAAAGTACTACCGAACTCTACAGAAAATGAGCCTTTCACTTCAAATACCTACAGCAGCACTACATGCACATAATCGAAGCGTTGGAATAGAGTTCATGCAGTTTGATTTTGATTCTTTGGGCAATACCTGAAAAATGGAAGATTGGGTGTGTACTTAAACCTATAAAATCACAGTTAGAGACTAGTAACATAATAAACCATGCACAACTCTTTATTTTTCCTTCAAGTCTAAGATATCCATGATCTCAGATTTGTGGATTTCCAACAATGATGGATCCGCAAATATATCAACAGCATATTACAAACATGGCAAATGGAATATAAAACTGGAGTTACTTCCAAAGATATATGAACATGAGAATGTTGTGATAAATATTTCAAACTGCGTCATAGATCTACACAGGAATGAAAGACTGGTATAAGAGTTAACATCCTAAAATGTAGAGTTCTCCTAGAATCACAGGCCGACCAGCTCGGCGGATTCGAGAACACGCCTAACGGAAGTAAATTGATACCAGAGGGATGTCAATGTCGTTGTCCTCATCATCCTCGCAAGCAACAACGACATCCAAGTGGCAACGATATGGAGGAATCTCCACCTTCGCCACATCCTTGGCCAGATCCACCACCTTCTTGTCCATTCGGTCTTTGTGCCGAGCAAACATGCTGTTAAAAAGCAGAGAGCTTCCACACGAGATGCTATAAGCATTCAGCCCCTTATCCTTAAGCCACTGAAGAAGTTCCCTCAAAGTAGGATTGCCCCTCAGGATCCACCTATCCCACACAGTCCATTTCATGTCCTGGTGCTTGATGACCTTGGGTGGAACCGGCTCAGCCATGGAGAACAAAGGTAGCGCTAGGTTTGCAAATGTATTTCTGTAGTCTTCCAGTTTGTGGCCACCATCCAGAACCTTGTAAAGTTCCAGGCACACAAGTCCTGTGGCCATTGCGGTGGAAGTTGCAATTGCAGGGATAATCCTACCAGCAATAAACTTGGCTTTCAGCTTGTCCACCTCAGGAATGCTGTAATTCCTAGCCCTCATATTAGCAAGCCCAGCTATCATATCCATATGGTAATTGGTATCATCATCCTGCAAATGTATCAAGCACAGAATTAAAAACTATGATGATTCCCAACTTGAAGGGCCTGAATAGAAGTTACTAAGAAATCTACATCCAATTGATAAGCCTGTTCCCCACATTATTGTCTTGTAAGCCCATCCAATTGATAAGGTATTTTCATGCATATTACCTTAACCCGATAATCAGAATCACCCAAATTAATCAGCTCACATAGTACACTATATAAAGGATAGACAAGGGAAGATGCTCTAAAATTGCAATACCTTCTCGAACTGAATCGGTTTCATCCTGAAGCCTGGTGGGAGTTTCTCTCGACATTGCTCTAACTTGATAATCAATTCATTAATAACCTGTGCATCATCTATGGATTGAGGAGTTAAATTGGTGGCCTTGTCATCTGTCACTATTTTAGCATCTTTCTTGGGCTGAAAGTCTGGGACTTCCACTTTCTCAACAGCTTCAGACAACTTCTTAGAATTCCTAACCCAGTCGGGGATTGGGATCCCAAATGTCTCTGCCCTGAGTATGGATGCTGCCATAACAAAATGAAGATGGCCAGGATCAGTAGCTGAGAACTGCAGTGCACGGGGGAATCGCTTGGGGGCAGACCAGAATGGAGCCCCGGTACTAGTTGCAGCATCTTCAGGAAAAGTATATGTCAGCTGTTTTACCCGGTCGGAAAAATAATCTTCAAACCTGTGTAAGCCAGAGCACATATAAAAATCAATCAAACAAACAAAACCCTACAACTATGGTTCATGACTATAGACGGGCAACATAAAACAATATATACTTTGGTGTGTTATCTAAGAACTTACTTAAGGCGCGCCCAGGCAATACAATCTTGGAATGTTTCGCATCTTTCTCTGGCAAGGCACTCAAGAACTCGCTCCAAGGTGTCCCTGGCCTGTGCATCCCCAGCATTACTCATTGCAGCGGTATATTCACTTGGCTTGGATAAATATGCATTCACTTCAGCTGGAGTTTTCTCAAGCAAACCCTCAAACTCGGATCGAGCCCACGTTAAACAGTGGTCAATGTTGTGTGGAAATGAGTGCACAGTACACATGGGTGCTTGTTTCTCTGGAGGATCTCTAGAGGCACCATAGTTTTCTGTTAGGTGAGGAATAACCATCTGAGTGTTGCATTTTGCACCAAGAGTACCCGACTCAAGAAGTGCCTTCTGGAAATATAAGCACCTCTGATCAACATAGAGCCTGGCATTGACATTATCTAGAGCATTAATAACAACACTTAAATTTTCCCAGAAGGTGTCATCAAACACATTCTCAGTTTCAGGGCCAACTCTGTTCTGCAACGCCACAGTGTTGAGACGGGGATTTATTGATGCAGCGGCAGAAGCAGCAACTGTAGACTTTGCCTGTCCAATATTCCAATCACGGAAGAGGAACTGCCTACTGAGGTTACTCTTCTCAATCACATCATCGTCAGTGATTGTTAGCTTCCCCTGGTTGCCACATGAAACTCCCATCAGGGCAACATTTTTCAACAACTCACATCCGAGTGCACCAGATCCAACCATGAATACATTGGCATCCTCCAGTTTCTTCTGTAGCTTGGACCCAAAAACTGAAATTTGTGCATCATAACGGCTATTCAATGGTTTCAAATCACTGGAATCCAGGGGCTCCGTTGGAAGTGATTCTACCGAGTCAAAGTAGAAGAACTGTAGGAACAAGTTAAACATTAGATTAACACGGCAAGCAAAATAACAAATGTGGAACTTATTTGAATGGACAGATATATGATGAAACTTAGAAACAACTCTTGAGATAATATCAAATATCCGATTTTGTATGCTGCAAAGCCCCAATGTGTATGTGTGTTGTGAAGCCTTCTCCCAACAATCATGGACGGGTAGGGAGATCAAGAACATGTAAAACTCAATGGAACATAAGAGAAGCAAGAATGTATACTCACCTGGAAGAGCGGATGAAACTTTCCAGAGCAAGCTTTTACAACCTCTTGACCAACAATACCACCAAACATGGCAGCCATGGGATTTAGTACAGCCTTTGCACCAAAGGCAAAGTGGCGCAAAAGCTTTGGATTAAGATCTTCCAGCCTGCCATCCCCCAATTTATCATTAATATTACTAGCAACAGATATAAGCTTTTGAGCATCCTCTTCTGAACCAGCAACAGGGAATCGTCCCAACTCAGAAACAAATTTGTCCAGTGCTTGGAATGCCAAGTGCAGGAGAGGAGGGCGATCAAACTTGGAGAAATCACTAAGAAGAAAATCGCCAGGATTATTGAGTGCTTCCCTCAATGGCTTGAAATTCAACACTTTTGGCTGCTTCGCTTGTGTGACAATGCCACCTTTCTCATAGGTACCAAAACCTGAGGTGTCCTCCTCAAGCGTAAAGGAGTAAGCCCTAGCATTTTTTATCTTCCTTGGCTTTCCATCATTTAGTTCTGTCATTCCATGAACTTCTGAGAACACAACAAGATCCCCATCCTGAAACTCAAGTCTTTCATCATCGACACATGACACAAGAGCAGGGTTGTCGTTGCTGATTGATGCAATAATACCCGTGTGTGGCTCCTCCCCATCAACATCAAAGACAGTGAATTCAGGTCCAAAGTCGCAAAATACAGAACCAAAAAGGCCTCTAACTTCGGTTCTTATGAAGGCGATTGGGGGCTGATGATTATGGCAATAATCATTGAGTTCAATAGCTTTCTCGTAACTGATATCAGTGAACACAACAGCCTAAAACAACAGAAAACAAGTAAATGTCTGTACAAAACTACAAGCAGAACAACTATGTTCAAATAAAAAGCTAACGCGTGGTGTTAGAAACACTAGTGGTGGAGTTGATTTGTACTTTATTTTTTGCCTAATGGAAGTCACATCTACATTCCCCACCCTTTCTCCAAATAGAAAAATGTCTACATTTACAGTTCCACGTGATGGCTTCTATATATATAGTCTGAAAAAGTTCTAGTCCTTTGCTTGTATCCGCTGTTAGACATGATTTAAAGTTATCTTTCATCATCTGTATAAAACCCATTAAACCTATTATTGTGTAGGCTGTTCATCCATTTATCCAGATACGTAGTCATTCTAATAGAGCAATGAATGAATAAAGCACAATTTAGCAGTTAAGACTGAAATGGGTGTCCAGAGCCTAACACACTTCAGTAATTTGCAAGACTTGATCAAAGTGTGAATAACTCAGTGACAACTGACAACGCACCTGGAAATCAGAAAGCTGCTCCTTAGTCAATGGAGTTGTCAAGGTATGAACAACCACAGCATTGTTGAGTTCCTGCAGCTTCTGAACAGAAGCAAGTGCCCTGTTCTTACCAACATCATCCTCTGTGAAAAGAAAATTGCTGGACAAATCCCAAAGCTCTACTTTCCCTTCATCATGCAAGGTCACAGTCTTCACACCAGCAAGAATGAGATTCTTGGCTGCAGGAAGCAAAAGTTCACATTGATAAACAGTGGCAAAAGCAATTGAATGCACATGCACATATACATGCACGTAACACGTGCAAAAATACTTCCCCATATACATAACAAAGTAAACAACACGTACATATTTAAATATAAACAAAGTCCAGCTAATCAAAAGAATCTAAACCAGGAATGTAGCTAGGTGATATGTTTTGCAGGATTCTTACAGAGAGAATCACCCTCCACAATTTAACTCTATTCTTACTCCTTAATCAGTAATCACAAAACTACAGGAGAATAATAAACAAAACTAAATAGAGATATGCAAAGGTAAATCTACTCTCCCTCGTTAATCGTAGTATGCAAAGCTAACTCTATAACCATCTAAACATATAACAGTTCATGAAACCCCTCCACAATCCAACTCTATTCTCGCACATTAATCAGTAATCACAATCCAACTCTATCATTTCATCACCTCTGATTATAACAGTTCATAAAACAGTAACCACAACTACACCAATATGATAAACCAAACAAAAATAGAGGTTTTCGTACCAATCTCGGCACCGAGGCCCTGTATCCCTGAAATCAGAACATTGGATGCGAAGAGCCTCCTCATAGTCTCCCGGCCATAGACGGCAAGCTGCCGGCTGTGCAGATCCTCATCGATATCCCCGGCGTTGGAATCTCCCAAAGCCATGATCGGCACGTCGTTCCCAACCACGCTTCCGCCGCTACCGTTACTGCTGCTGCTGTTATTAACCGCCGATTCGGATCCGATCCGCAGCTTCTTAATCAAAGACGCCGAAGAAGCCGAGCTAGTAGTACCAGTGGCCTTGTCAACGTCACCGTCTCCTTCTTCTTCTTCTCCTTCACAAGCTCTCTTTCTAGGAAGCATATAGTGCAGTGAGCTGCTGAACACGCCACAAAACCCGACGATCACCGAAACAACCAAACACAAAACCGGAAAACGCGAATCGGCGACGTCGCCGACGCCGGAGTAGCTCTGGAACGCCAATCCGGTCAAGATCGGCGCCGAAGCCACCGCAACCCAACCCCAAAACGTTAACCCTAATCTGACCATTTTTTGATTCCAAAAACCAAAAACAACTGATTAAATTAATCGTAAAGGCAAGAGAGAGAGAGAGAGAGAGAGAGAGATTGAAGACGTACCGATTGGGACTGTGGGAGGAGGAAGATTGGAATCTGGATAGATTAGATTAGGTTTGATTTGATTTGATTTGCGCTTAGGGTTTTCTTATGTGCTTTGCTTGGATTCGTTGTTGGTTGTGGAAGAGTGAGAGAGACTGGGTTTATAGGTGGGAGGAGGGTAAATATGGAAATGCGAGAAGTTGTTTCATTTGGAAGGAGTTTTGGGAGCTTTGGACAGGTGGTGGCTGAGGACGGTGCCAATGTACCATACTATCATCGCCCCCCGCTGACCGCTCTGTAGAGAGAGAGACAGAGGTATCAGATGCTGTGGGCTTTGTTGGGAACTTGTGGCAGCATTCCAGGCGACGTCGTCGTTTTGGTCCTAGACCGTGAGCTTTCTATTCTTTCTTCCTGCTTCTTTTTCAGCTTTTCACTGCGAATTTCACATTTTCCAAATCAACCGTCCACACTATTTATTTCTATAATGACCTTCACACTTCTATAGTTTGTTTTTACAGTGTCAGAATTCAAGATATACAAGGTGGATTATGAAAACGGGAGTGTGAAATTCACTGCCCAAAATGCTCAAAGTGAATTTCTTAAGTATTATTAGTCGGACAAGTTTAGCCGAATATCAAAATATCAGATTCGAGATACGCTTTAAATCGTAAGAAGTTATAACTCATAACTTACAAAAACAGTCATTTATCAATATAAAAGCTAAACCGTAATTGTGTAATTTTTAAAATTACTATGTTTCATACTTCACTCTACAAATTGAGCGCTTTTTTGTGCAACATAAACCATTTCAAATTGGACCTTAATTCGTTAGAGCAATGTTTGGTGAACCATATTTTACAACCCACCCAATCAGAATGTAATGACTTGACTGTGGCACATCAACTCACACGTGAAAAGCTCTAAATGAGATGAAAAAAAGTGATTCATCTAGCATTATTTTTATCAGTTACCAGTTTTTTCGCCATATCAACGACAAAAATTTTAAAATAGGCTCCGACGGATATACCTATAAATTGTTGATTATAATATCGACAAATTAAACTGTAGTCTGAATATAGCTAAATTAATAAATTATGGCTATATGTGAAGGTCTAAAGGTTGCACATAGTCTCCCACCTGGGCGTGTGGTGATTGCTAGGGCTGTAACTTGAAAACCGATAACCGAAAAATAACCACACCAAAGCCGAACCATAACCGAAAAAAACCGAGGAAAAAAAAAACCGCATCAAACCGCAAAAAAATAACCGAAAACCGAAAGGTTTGGTGTGGTAACTGTGGTTTTGGTTTCGGATGTATGGAAACCGAAACCGAACCGAAAAACCGATTATATATATTGTAAGGAAATTATATTATTTATAGATATATATTATTAATATACATAAAATTTTATGTAGAAACTTGAGCTTAAATGAAGCCCAAAAAAAAGGATGGCATTTCTAGTTTTTCATTGCTTTTTTTTTTTTTCTTTTCGAAAACTGTTATGTGGCATTGTGGGCTGCCCTTTTTCATTTTTTTTCTTTTCTTTTCTTTCCGGAAACGGTTATGTAATATGAGACATTTCTACTTTCTACTTTTCTAGACTTGGTTTCTTTATAGAATAACCGAAAAAAAACCCGACATAAACCAGAGAAAAACCAAACCGAACACAATTGGTTTATGAAAAAATAAGTGAAAAACCAAACCGAAAAATGGATCGGTTTGGTGTTCGGTGTCACCTATTAACCGCACCATTCAAACCGATTAACAGCCCTAGTGATCGCCTCAGACTTCTTGGTTTCTTATAAATGCCTTGAAGAGTAATTCTCCTCCAAAAGATTGGAGAACAAGAAATTTGTTTTTGAAAGCCCGGTATCTCGTCTCAATCCAGCAAGTCAGCTGGTCTTGGACTAGCAGGTTATCGAATAGAGCTGCTGATCATGTCGCTGCTCTAGCTCTTCGTGGGAATTGTCCTCATGACTGGGTTTTAAACCCTCCTCCTTCTCTAGTTAATATTCTGCTGTTTGATGGTCTTCCTAACCCCCATTAGGTGTGTTAAGGACAAGAAGTAAAATATTGACGATCATGAAAATTTCGATAGTTCGAAAAAAAGAAATTTTGATAAATATATCGAGATAATATCGAATATCGATGGAAATTTTATCAAATTTTATCTAAAAATTGTATACCCGACCAAAAATAGACTAAATATAAAATATCGAAAATATATAAAAATTAATATTGGTAATTATAAAAAACAAAAATTTCGAAGAAATATTGAGAATATTTTAGATATTTTACTCCTTGGTTAGGGGAGCTAGAGGGCTCGGTTTGCTTTGGTTTTCGGTTTGCTCTATTTCTGTTATGTTTATTTCCTTCGCAAAAAAAAAAAAAAAAAAAAAAGCTAAATTATCGATAAAATAAAAAATTTGCAGTTCATATAGTAACATTCAAAAGCTTGCTTGATGAGAAAAAAAGGTTGTGAACAATTTTGCACTTTCAGGTCATATGCCCTACAAATTTGCAGGTGATGGATTCATTGCTCATGAGACCAAGAAACAAGATGGACACAGCAGTGTCCCGTCCCATCAGATATTCATAATACAGAAGACACTCTTTTCATTTGGTACACTAGTAACAAAACACAGAAAAGGAAAGATAGGTGTGAGCTCCATGATTTCTCACATCTTGTCCCCTATCCTTTGTACCCACTATTACTTGCTATGAAATCATAGGCTCACATAGTACATGTAATTGCCAAATTCCCTACTCAATCTATTATGGCACAAGGAAATTGAATTAAATATCCCCACTACCAAAATCATCACCATAATGAATCATTGTAGCCTTGGTGTAGCTAACACATTAAAGAACCACAATACAAAGGATCTCTTGGACTTTTCTTTTTTTCTTTTTACTATTTTTTCTTCTGGAAAAAGTTACAATGTAGAGAAAGACATAAAGAGAAGTAATTTGCAACGTAGATGAAGAAAGACTTTTCCTCATTTCAGTTACAGTCTAATTTTGCATCTACATTAAGCACTCACTCCCCCCAAAATTTTGGGTAGTTTTACATTAGTATTAAACATTAATAAATTATGGGTCGCCATACATACCGTTGAGAATACCAGATCCTCACCTTACATTGTTGTTGGTCCGGAGCAATAGTGATAGAATTTCAGAGAACTGCGGACGCTTTGAGGGGGAGTTGTTCCAGCACTTAGTCATCAAGGATCTCAGCATTTGTGGACAGTCCTTAGGAATCTCAGGTCTGAGGCCACAAGCAGCTATCCCAACTGCTGCTTGGACCGGTGAACATGCAGCATAGGCTGCCTCACCAGTTACCATCTCCCAGATCACCATCCCAAAACTATATACATTACTCATCCATGTCTCACTAACACATTCCGGATCACCAGCAATGATCTGTGTAAAACCAAAGAAGTAAAAGAAAACAGTAAATACTTAAGTGGGATACCATAGAAAAAGATGTGGCAAAAGTATAGTGAACCAAACACTACAAATTCAAATGAGAGGTGAGCTATAATTACTTCTCAAGTTTACGTATTATTAGAACTGTATTATGATATCGCAGAGCAAGTTCATCATCAGAGCTAAAGAGAGAAAGGTGGTCCTAACTCCTAACTAGGTTATATAAACCTAAGCATATTTAATTAACCCACCTTAGAATAATTTGTATTTCATCATCAAGTGGCTAGCTACACATGGAGTTGCAGATTGGAACCCAATGATTATCCAAAAGTTGATGAAATTTGGATAAAGTATGTGCTGAAGAATTGATCCTAAAAGAGTATAATGCTAAATAACTAGTATGATGCTAAACATCTAAGAGCTTCATTTGGGGGCTCCACACATTGTGCTAATGTATCTATATTGTTGAAAGTAGCACTTATATAAGGTTGTGGCTGGGCTGTTTTGTTCAGTGGAATATATGCATAGAAGAGGTTAATGTGTTTAATGGAATTCTCCTTATTGTTTTAAAGACAATGGTAAACACTATATACTTTCAAAAAAATGGTAAACACTATATTGAAATGTGAAGTACCAAGGATTACAATCATGATGATGACATGTTAGGCATGCTTAAACAATTATATGCGAAGAAGTGACATAAAGTATCTTTTAAATGATAATGGACCGATCAAGAAAAGCTGAAGTACATACACTGAATCTATTATGAATGCTGGTAAAAACCTAACAAAAGTTAATCAGAGAAAAGAAGGTAAAATGATGTCTGTATCGTCTGCAACAAGATCATTTCCATCTAAGGGGAATTTGGGTATATAATGGAGAAGGATTGTTCCCAGAGACCTGAAGATGCAGATTGACAAGACAAAAGGTTTATGACATTACAACCAGGGTTGTGCAAGATGTAGTCTGAATAGCTAGCTTAACTTCTAAAATGAAAATATCAGGAACATTTCTAAGTCCTAGTTATATTAATTCACTGGACTGTAACTGAGGAAACAGAACAAACCTCAGGAGCTAGCCACCGGTATCCATCAGTTTCGTACTCTGTTGCCTCATTAACACCTTTGCAAGCCGAGACTATACCCATGTCACCTAAGCAAGCATTCCCATTTCGATCTAATAAGATACGCTGTGTGTTGAGGTCTCTATATGCAACGCCATGATCATTCATGAACTTGATCCCCTCTGCAACATCAATGGCAATCCTTATTACATCCTTGGTCTGAATCTTCTTGCTTTTAAGCATCAAGTCATATACCGATCCACCTTCCATCAACTTCGTCACAACGCACAACCCATGATTCTCATCAATGCAAACACCATAAAACTGCAGAATGTTTTTGTTCCCAAATGTCATGAGCTCCAAGAGATCTCTTCGGAGCTCAAAGTCATAAGAGTTCCCCTTGTCACACCCTTTTAGCTTCTCAATTCCAACCCTTTTGCCCTTGTAAACTCCCTTAAACGAATTGGGTCCAGTCTGGTCAACAAAGTCAAGACTATCAGAATTCAATAGCCACTTCCCTATCTCATCTCCGCCAGACTGGATTGTCTGCCATTCATCTACAGACACAAGAACTGACGTAGTCGGCAGGGGCTTCGGAAGCTGAACCTTTTGACTTGAGATCTCAATCCCATTTCTATAATTTTGTTCACCAATGTCTTCCTCCATCTCCCCCACCTCTCTCCCCCTGGTACTCTCTTCCTGACACCCACACAGCCCAAACGGGAGCTTCACCGTGTTGGCTTTGGGCTTCTTTATAGCCGATTTCAAAGCAATTTCCACCCTACTTCTGAACAACTTCTCCTGCCCCGCTTGAACCAGAAGCAGAACCATGCCAAGAGTACATCCTTTCTTCTCAAAGATCTGTACCTTCTTACAGCAAATGGATGCCGTTTCAAGCGCATCAGACATCACCGGCCGCGAAACCGCAGAGTTACAAGCAAATGTGAGCTTGTATACAGACCCTTGAGCTTCATGTTCCGAAACTTCTTGAATCAACATTGCAGGGTAGTCATCCACCGCCGCCTGCTCTATCAATTTTATATGAAGAAA
Organism: Fragaria vesca subsp. vesca; assembly: GCF_000184155.1. NCBI lineage: Eukaryota > Viridiplantae > Streptophyta > Magnoliopsida > Rosales > Rosaceae > Fragaria > Fragaria vesca. The sequence goes on along the minus strand of NC_020493.1, from coordinate 21,210,899 downwards.
CACTTCTTTCATCTCAAACCCCGCCTGAGCATAGCTGTTCAACAAAACCAAAATCAGTAAGCTAAACCAAACTACTCAGAACAAAAATTTACTGCGCACAATTAATTAAATCTAAGTAAAAAAGCTCTGAAATTAACCTGGGGGGAAGAGAATCATAATGCTTGCGAAGATTAGAGACGAGTTTCTCCGGTAACTGACTCCCCGGATAGAGCTGAGTAAGATTCCTCACCACGCTCCCCCACACCCCCTTCCTATAGCTCTCGATCTTAGACGACGTCGTTTGCGACTCAGTAGCCGAGTCAAGATTCAGCGAGTTCTTCAGCGACGCGATTGCCTCGGAGACGTTCCTGCTCAGCCTCTGCAGCTTCTTCTGCATCGCCGACGACTCCTTGACTCCGGCGACGGCGGCGGAGCTCTCCGCGGACGAAAACGAAGAGCTCACCCCCTCCGATCTGTCCTCCGTCCTCATCAGCACGGCCTGCTCCACCATGTCCTCTTCCGTGCTCGCGCGGCTCGACCAGCACTCCAGCGCGGCCGCCATGGCTTAGCTCAATGCAGCTCGACTCGGCTGAGTCGACTCAATGCGGTTCGACTCGGCCGGTTTTTTCTATACAGAGAGAGAGTCGTTGCTTTGAGATTTCTGAGCTTCCATAGTTTCTGACAGAGAGAGAGAGAGTGAGAGTGAGAGTGGTGGTGGCCTTGTGGGTTTGTTATGTTTGCTTTTGTTGTTTTTGGGAGCGTGATAGAAATTTAGTTAACGAGCTTTTTCTGGTGAGGGGGTTGGGATTGGGTGTGTTGAGGTGCATGGAGAGTGATGGGTGGGGAGATGATCGGACAGTAGAAGAGTGTGTGGGACCTTCTGGGCCCGCTGTTTGTGGCCGTTTGTCACTTTGTCCTTCCCTTGTTGTGCGGGATTGGAGATTTTGGGATTTTTTCGTTGATTTTGGAGGAGAGGTTGGGCATTGCTGTCCGGGGCTGTTTCAGTTGGGGGACTCGATTGCCGGAGGCTTTTTGAAAGTGATTTGTGTAGCGTTTTGGAGTTTCACGATGTGGGATTGTGGAGCACACTATAAACAAACATGTAATATGTAAGTATATAACTTCGATTCTAGAGTTTCAATACTGATAAGCATTCTAGGAAAAAAAAATATATGCATTTTATTGTGAGTTTTTTTTTTTTTTTTTCTGTGTTAGCAAAGATCTCTATTAGATATGTGTTGATAAAATAACTAACCGATTACGTATAAGAAGATCGAGAAATTATTAACACAATACAATAGTACAATAGTACTTATGTGTCGTGGAAGAAGTCGTGCTTCGGTGGACAGTGGTGGAGGTGCATGGACATGGGACGGTGTCATGGTGGGATGGCTTTGATCAAGGACGAAATTTTCATCAAAGAGTGGGGGCGACAACAAGTGTTTGAGTTGCGAGCTTCGGTGGCTTTATATTTTCTTGGTACTTGAAAAGGAGTTGGCTTCTGTTTAATAAAGGTTGTCAGCTAGCTTAAAAAAAAATAGAGAGAACTTTCAACATTCTTGTTGAAATTAAAAAAAAAACTTAGACATAACCTTTTTACATACCACCATTAATATACCTAAATTGTTTTCCATTAATAAGCCCAAATATGTTTTAATATTCACAAACACAAATGCAAAAAGAAAGTTTCAACGTTTTAATATTGAGTTTGGTTAGATCATGTTTCGCAAAACTGTTTTTTGATTATTAATAAATCTAAATATAGTTTAATACAAATGCCCAAATGTGAGCAAGTGTCTCAAAAGAAATAATATTTACATTGTCACTCGTCAATGTCAATACAATTTTTTTTTTTTTCGACAATAATACAATTTTCTTTACATAAGCATACAAACACTACCAATATTGGTCTTTATATAAGCATACAAACACTACCAATATTGGCAGTAGGACACTTGTTGAAGTCAGACGAAGTGACTCTGAGCTTGAATGAGATGGTGTTGTCACAATACTTACATTAGCTCTTACATACAATCCATCAATTAAATGTTCATCTAAAGTTGCATAGACGATCGACGTCTTATGCAGAAGCTAAAAGAAAGGGTAGGACATAAACGTAACAGTTTATAATTTCGAACTGTTTGTTTGTCTAGGCACACTGCTTCTCAGCCTGCAGAAGCTGAACTTCCATTATCTGTTTGTCCTCTTCCAGACTCTTTCCTCTTCTGGCAGCTCCGGCTAAAGGCTAGTTCGCAATCCTTTTCTGTTTACAACACCATATCAAAGAACATCGTGATTTGTATATACTTACAAATTTCACCAAAAAGAAAAGAAAAAAAAAAGGTGCTCATTTGCACAAAATCAGAAGTACTATACGAAAACGATAGACGAGTGTAGGCTGTAGAAGAATGAGTGTTTACCTTCTTTGCACTCATGAGGATTTCTGGACTTGAAGCGACCAGTGTACACCCTCTAACATGTTCAAACAGAAATAAATAAACTGCCAATTATAGTTGATAATATAAACCAAACCAAATAAAGAAGTAAATCACAATAACATACACCCAAACCTGCAAGTAAGTCAGATATGGACTCGGATTTACATTAAATTTCGAATGAGTCAGTTCAAGTAATACTATATGCTCCTTCGCCTCCTTCACTATGAACTTGTAGGCCTCACTTGTCATGTTGGAGTCTGTTAAAGATGAACCGAAGTGGTTCGTTTGCAGACTGAGAGCACCTGGAGATATTTAAGGCCTGACAATTGACATTGAAACCAATTAGCTCTGAATCAAAGTAAAACTGATGAATGTAACTATAAATAACAAGTACAATAGTCACTCACGAGTCGATATCATGAAATCGAGCCACTCATTTCTCCAGTCGTTTCGCTCCATTAATATAGGCTTTTTCCACTGAGGAGTACTGATCCAACCTCTCACACACTTTCTGAAATGAAGGAAGCAACAAAATCTCTCAAGTACCTCAGGAATTCATAACTCTTACGGTTTGTTTGTCTATGGCAGACTTGGCAGTCTAGTACACCAAAGTTCCAACCTTTTACATTGAATATGTCAACATTTCACACACAAAAAAAACAAGACTGAAAAATTGAATATGTACCTTTTCTACATGATCAAAGACTATAACATCATCATATAGACTGAACAAATTGTGAATGAAATATTTTCTGTATTGATTTCATAACAGTACAATGAATTGGTCTATATACATCTACTATGAGTTCTATTCTAGGAAAGACATGATTACATATATCAAGATCCTATAAACATTCATAGAAAGGATATGTCAAAATCCTGATCCACCATTTACTCTATTATATCTCCAATCTACTTGAATGCATATCAGTAGATTACTTCATTCCATAATACTCCCCCTCAAGTTGGAGCGTGAATGTCTATCACACCCAACTTGCTAAGGTGTGTGTGGAATATTGGTGCACACAGAGGCTTGGTGAACAAATCTGCAATCTGTTTTCCAGTTTGCACATAAGCAGTCTTGACTTCACCCTTTTGAATTCTCTCTCGAACCGTATGCCAATCTAACTCAATGTGCTTCATTCGCTCATGGTACACTGGATTTGCTGCAATACGTAAGGCTGCCTGATTATCACAGAATAGCCTTACTGCCTCAGGATGTTGCACCTGCAAGTCTTTCAATAAGTATCTCAACCAGTTGAGTTCACAAGTAGTTGCAGACTTGCAGCCATAGAACAATATTTAGCTTCGGCAGATGATCTTGAAACTATGGTTTGCTTCTTGCTTTTCTATTACACAAGTGACTTGCCAAGAAAAATACAGTACCCTATTACTGATCTTCGGGTAATGGGGCATCTTGCCCAGTCTGCATCGCAATAGGTGACCAACAAGGGTGAACTATCTGAAGGGAATAATAAGCCTTGACCAGGAACTGCCTTAAGGTATTGAAGAAGTCGGTTTGCTGTTTTGAGATTATGCACCTTAGGTTCATGCATAAATTGACTGAGTGTGTTCACAGCATACGTAATGTATAGTCTAGCTAGTGATTGTAAGATAAATCAGCTTCCCAACCAATCTCCTATATCGAGAAGGATCCTTGAGAGCATCACTTCCTTTCTCAATTAACACCAAGTCAGGCTCCATAGGTACCTTGGTAGGTTTCACACCAAGAAGTCCCGCCTCCTCCAATATATCCAACGTATACTTACGTTGACAAGTTGAAATTCCAGCTTTGGATCGTGCGACTTCTATGCCAAGAAAATACTTGAGGGGTCCAAGATCTTTAATCTTAAAACAACTGTTGAGGAACTTCTTGAGATCTTCAATTGTCTTCTCATTGTTCCCTGTTATAACCATGTCATCAACATACAACAATATCACAGTAATAGAATTCCCATGAACTTGTGTAAATAGAGAATAATCGGCATGAGATTACTGAAAACCAATTTCTTGGATGGCAGAATGAAAACGTTGAAACCAACTGCGAGATGCTTGCTTAAGACCATAGAGAGTTTTGTAAAGTCGACAAACCATGTTCTCCTCCTGTCAACTATAAACAGGAGGAGGCAGCATATACACCTCCTTAGTGAGGTTACCATGTAGGAAGGCGTTCTGGACATCCATTTGGTGCAAAGGCCAATCCCTTGTCGCAGCAACAGCTAACAAATAACGCATAGTGATCAATTTCGCAACAGGTGCAAAAGTATCTTTATAATCAATACCTTTGCGTTGTGTGAATCCCTTGGCCACAAGCCGAGCTTTGTAGCGCTCAATTGTGCCGTCAACATGGTATTTAATTTTGAAAACCCATTTACAGCCAATGGGATGATGACCATAAGGCAAAGGAACCATGGACCATGTGCGGTTATCTTCAAGAGCCTGAATCTCAGAATGCATTGCCGCAACCCAATTAGGGTCATGACGAGCCTTCTCATAGCTTGTTGGTTCAACCAATTAAGAAACATTGTGTATAAAAGAGCGATAACCGGATGACAAGCCAGAATAAGAGATGTACCTCTGAAGCGGATAACGAGTGCCGGACATGGAGGGGACATTGTTGTCTGGGCCAAGCAAAACGGCGTGGTGAGTTTGGTAGTCACTAAGGTAGGGAGGTGGTTGGCGGGTACGATGGGTTCGGCGTGTGACTGCAAGTGGTGGTGAGGACGGAGTCAAGGTGGGTTCTGGGATTAGAGTTGGTTCTGGTTCAGGTGATGGTGGTGGAGGTAGAGGTGAAGCCGGTGGTGGCAAGTTTGGTGGTGGGGAAGGTTGGGCCGGTGGTGGTGTGGTTTTTGTCGGTAGCCGCTGGCTTGGGAATGGCGACAGAAGAGATGTAGAAGAAGAAAGGTGAAGGTCCACCGACGATGGCGGCGTTGGAGGGGGCGCCGACAAGGTGGTGGCGTCGGTGGCTGTAGGACGACATGAATACATCTTTAGAGGTTGAGGTGAGTAGAGCGACACTGGCATGGGATCGGGAACGACCGGATTAGGGTTGGAGTTGAGTGGCGCCTGACACGACCCACCCCGAATTTCACCCTGAACCCCAGAGTAAGTCGTGCGGGGACCACCTCCAAGGAAAATTTACTGAAAAGATTAAGAAAATCTCCCTTGCAGATGGACAACCCTAACTCGAAAATTTCATATTACACTCTTAATTCAACACTTCCGAACCTCACATAATATACAATAATCTCAAAGTATTCAGAGCTACTAAACACAAGCAGAAGCAAGAAAACACGAGTAGGTTGAACAGGTAACCTACTGGCGAAAACTGGCAGAAATGCGGGTGACTATGCCTCGTCTCCTACTAGATCCAACCCGAACTCTGCAGACTGGGCAATTTAAAACGAAGGGCCCAGGGGAAAACATTTAATAACGTCAGAGTGAGTGGACAAAAATAAAATAATAAAAAAATATTTATGTTTCCCCAAATTAATTTCTAAGGAAAAATCGAATGCATGCCGCAAGCGATAAAACTTTTATCTCAATAAA
>NC_020493.1:21204362-21204913 GCF_000184155.1 Fragaria vesca subsp. vesca | reverse complement strand
CGTCCAACGCTCACGTCACACCATAATGCGGCTATATGCTACGCCATTAAGGTGGACAGACACATATGGCTAGCTAGCATTTTATACATACTCTCTCAGATATACATATTTATATTCACCGAAAATCCCATTTTCGGTAACTCTCTCTCTCAGAGAAATAAAAGCGTCAAAATTAATTGACGGCAAAATACTCCACGACATTAATTTTCAATCGTGAACTTAGCATGCATTTATTTAAAACAAAAGTGCACTCACAAATTAGGCCTAAGCCTGCTGTCGATCTGGGGTCTCGTCTGCTCGAGCCTCCTCACGTCCTGTTCCAAATAAAATATTAATTTCCCATCCAATAATCCAATATTTAATCAAAATAGGCAAAATTACCCGAGAGCCATAATTACGCTCATCATTGCCTAACTTCGATATTCTTACATCGGAACGATCCGAACTTAAATATCATACTCAATAGTCGTAAATACAACCTCCCCAAAATACGACTTAAATCCAACGGCCGGATTCTACATTAATTACCCGCCAAAAATACCACACTTCGG
>NC_020493.1:21196006-21204342 GCF_000184155.1 Fragaria vesca subsp. vesca | reverse complement strand
CCGGATTGGTGGCCGGAGGAGGAAGTTCCGGCGAAGGGAAGGTTTGGACAGTCGGACCTTACGGGCGGCACCGCTCACTCACGGCGGCGCTAGGGCTCCTCTCACCGGTCCAGGAAGGTTGCTGGGTTGGAGGTCGACCGAACGGGACCGGTGCGGCGGCGGTTGGTGGCCGGACGGCGGCGGGAGGACAGCCGGAAAACCGGGCAGCAGAATGCTCGGGTGCGGAGAGGAAATCGGGAGGGAGAGAGAAAGAAAAGAAGAAGAAATGGGTTGGGCTCGGCCCAGCCGACCCAACACTCCCTTATAACCCAAACTTCCAAAATAAAAACACCCCGAAAAATAATACCCGAATAAAAATTACCTTTTACTAGCTAAAATTACCATTTTTACCGTCGTCGTATTTTCCTCATACGAATAATCCTCCGCACATAATCGTCCCCGAAACCCCTCTAGGGACCAATTAAACTATTTACTCAAAGATCGAGACGGTAAAATTCTTATTATAATCACGCTAGTAAATAAGGTAAAAATATAAGGGTCGGGATGTGACAGCGCCGATATGGGGACGGAGTTGACCAGCGACCGTGTCTGTGGTGGCGCCGGTGGGTGTGGCGGCGAGTTGAGGTCGGGAGAAGAAGAATTGGGGTTTGGAGAAGAAGTGGAGGCCGATCTGTTTGGGGAAAGAGGATTATCAACTGAAATTGGATTGGGCTGATTGGATAGTGGGCTGAAAGAGTAGGTTGGGTTTGTGTGAGAGATGGGAAGGACTAGAGGATCCTCTTTGTCCTCTTTAGGAAGTGCAGAACATGGAAAAATATGTTCACGAAAAACAACATCTCGAGAGGTAAAAAAAAATTTATTCTCAAGATCATAAACTCAATAACCTTTTTGTCCAAGAGGGTACCCAAGAAAGATACAACGATGTGCACGTTTTTGTCGAATTTGTGTTTTGGGGTAAGATTGGTAGCAAAACGTAAGCAACCGAAAACCCAAAGGTGAGTATAAGTGAGTGGAATGCCATGTAACAACTCGTAAAGGGATTTGTGGGAAAGAAGTGGTGTGGGGATTTATAAGATAACAAGCAATAGTTACACTTTCTCCCCAAAACTTTAAAGATAAATTGGCTTAAAAACGAAGAGCACGAGCCACATTTAGTAGATGGCGATGTTTGCGCTCAACGACTCCATTTTGTTGTGGAGTGTAAGTGCAAGTGTGTTGAAAAATGGTACCATTGGAATCGAAAAAAGAACGCATCAATGTAAATTCACCCCCATTATCGGCACATAAGATTTTGATATCACAATGGAATTGTGTTTTAACCCAAGAGAAGAAATTTCGAATCAAGGGTTGTAGTTGGATTTTAATTTCATGAGATGAACCCAAGTGAAGCGAGTAAAATCATCAACAATAGTGAGAAAATAGCGTACTCCAGAATGAGTGTGAGTTTTGTGAGGCCCCCAAATATCACAATGAATCAAGTCAAAAGGTGCAGTGGATTTTATTGAACTGGAAGGAAAAGATAAACGAGTTTGTTTGGCTAAAGGACAAATATCACATGCATGTAGTGGATCAAAAACTATTTCAGAAATGGTTTGAGATAACCAGTGAAGAGGCGAAGATGACAAATGTCCAAGCTGTTGATGCCATAGGTCTGAGGTACGTGTGACATGATTTGCTAGGTGGGGGTTTTGGCTTGTGTTGAGGTAGTAGAGTCCGTTAAAATGCTTGCCCAGGTCAATCGTCCTCTTTGTATCCACATCCTTCACAACACAAAAATCCAGATAAAAAATCACAATGCATTTCAAAGCCCGAGTCAACTTACTCACATATATCAAATTTACTCGAAATTTAGGTACATGAAGAACACCATCAAGATTCAAATCTGTGGACAACTTAATTGTTCCAATGCTCTCAATGGTGGCTTTCCCACCATTAGGTAAACCAACAAAATCATGAGATGTTGTAATTTTGTTGTAAGTAGGTGATAAATAAGAAACATGATCCGTTGCTCCACTGTCTACGATCCAAAGTAATGTAGAGTGAGGATCAGTGTGTGTGATATTGCAGTTGGGTGTGACTATGCGTCGTGGTGCAGGATATGCAGGTATGTCATATTTGGTGAGGCTTTGGACAATATGTTCTTCTGTGTTGGCCATAACGTCGATTTGATAGTGTCTAATTTGACTGTGTTTAATATGTTTGCTGAAGATGGATGAGTCTCTAGAGTCACCAAGATCGGTGCTCTGATACCATAAACAAATTGTGAATGAAATATTTTCTGTATTAATCTAATAACAGTAATGATATAGACCTATAATATTTTCATAACAGTAGAATGAATTGGTCTATATACATATACTATGAGTTTTATTCTAGGAAAGACATGATTACATATATCAAGATCCTATAAACATTCATAGAAATGATATGTCAGAATCCCGATCCACCATTAACTCTATTATATCTCCAATCTACTTAAATGCATATCAGTAGATTATTTCATTCCATAATATAGACCTAAATGCATGTCTGGGAGATTATTGTCATCCTCCAGAGCCTTTGAGAACGACAGCCTCTTCTTCTCAAAATACCGGACTGTGTCGTATGAAAAGAATCCAACCCAACCACCTGTCCATAAACACTTGATTAGATGTTGTCTTAGGTTGGTGTACGTTATTAAAAGTTACAAAGGTTACAACTCTTACAAGTTACAACACTCTTAAGACATGAACTGAAAACGAAATCGGGTTATATATTCTATTTAATTATGTGAAACAATCAAATATGTCATTGGGATAATATAACAATTCCATCCATATTCAAATTGTGGAATTACAGTAAAACTCTAGAATTATAATGATTAGTTCTGTGTAATAAACCTGTCGCTTACCACAAAATGTGTTTGAAAGTTCATCAATGAGTTGAGGACTCCAGTTCTCTGAGATTCATTTCGGAACCGCTATGGGATCCTGCTCGACAAACTGGTCCGAAGAACAGCCTCCTTCATGGTCCAGAGCAGTCACCTTATTCTCTTTGGCTACAATTTCCATTGCTGGTTGGGCTCCAACAACGTTGTACCGCCCCTGACATAATCAAAGAAACACCAAGTCATAACGAATGTCACTCAAAACAACCACAATCATGGGTTAAGGTGGTTAACTAACAATTTTGACATCATGAGTTCAAACCTCATTGACATATGTAAGATGTGTGAGTTATTAAATAAAAAGTTTTTTTAAAAAAACCATAATATATCAAAGCATGTCTATCACAGTAAAATACCTGAGTGCTCTGTTCCACTGACTCGAATAGAAAACTTGGAGCCTCACGGTCATCCTCCTTCACTAAACACCGATACGCAAGAACCGGCGTAAGTTGATCAGAAAAGAGGCACTTGTAACGAGGAACAAGATTTCCAATCTTTGATGCTTCTTCAAACTTCTTTGCATCAGTAGCTGAAAACTGAAACAAAAAACAAACAGAAACATCAGTTTCCCAAAAAATATAGCAAATTAAAATATAAACAAAATCTCCACTACATCATGAGATTGATACAACCAAATTCCTGAAATTTTCTTCCATTAATATTCGTATATAGCTAATGAAATGAAAAGAAAAGAAAAAACATTAAAGTTGGAATTTTCCTTACATTTTCTGTCAACCAAACATTTATGAGAAAATAAAGAAAACCAGGAATTTTAAATCCAAGAATGAATCTTTTACAATGAATGAGGTAAATTCAATTGGACAACCAAGAAAAATTTCATGTCTTTTTAGTCACCCTCAATTTCTAAACAACCAAACAATGAAAAAACATAACAGGGGACATTGGATTTACCAAAAGACTGGTTCTTCTGAGAGCAACATTTGATTCTTGGGACGCAGTGGAGTTTTGAGACACATGAAAGTGACGAGCTTGAGGTTCGGGTTGAAATGCCGATGACCGGAACAAGTGACAACCGGTGAGTGGCCAGTGTAACCAAGCGGTGAGAGAAGGCGAGACCTTGCATGATGTCGGAGAAGTGAAAAGAAAACGGTAGGTAACTCGTAACTGAAGCTGAGGAGGGGCAAGGAAATGAGGGTGATGACACAGACTTAAACCATTTAAGCAGAAAAAGAAAATGATTAATTTTACCTTGTAGTTGCAAGTCCTTCTTCCCATGCCACCCATTTCCATGAACTATTTATCAACTCGAAAGACTATTTTCACAAAAATGAAGCTGGATAAAAGAGTTTAAGATGGGGCTATACACCTTCAATCAACAGGTAAAAACTTAGTTTCACATCTTGGGGGGAAAATAGATGATGTATATATAGATCGAGATACTGAGATACTGAGGTGCATAAGCTCGACATACATCGATGAAAACAAGGTCAAAACAATTATCAATTAAGAAAAGACTAGAAGGCGTTACGGTTAGGAGCTATGCATGCATTATACGTGTAACACTTACATTATAAAAAGAAAACTTAATCGGCAAGTGTGACGGTTAGAAGCTGTGATACGTGTAACATTGATGTTAAAAATTAAATAAATGTTAACTGCAACAGTTATTGCAATTTCCATTAAGGAAGAGTCACATTCACATACTCGACATCATTTGACCAAATCCAATGGTGGAGAACCAAGGTTAGAAAATTATCAAGAAATGACTATAAGACAATGAGGTCAGTAGTTGTGCATGCACCATATGTGTAACGCTTTTATTAAGAAAAGAAAAAAAAAAGTTAATTGGCAAATGCAACGGTTATTTTACTTTACAATAAGGGTCATGTTGACCTATTTAACATCATCGGATTTAAATTTAATAGTAGAGAAGTATGTTGATAACAATTATAAATAAAAAGTAGCAGAAGACTGTGAGGTTAGGAGTTGTGCATGTATTAATACCTGTCACATTGACGGTAAAAAAAATTAAATTAAATGGTGAGAACAAAGGTTATTTGATTTTACAAAATGAAAGTCATACTCACAATGAGGTTATTACAATTATCAAGTAAAGACTAAAACTCAATGAGGTTAAAACTTATGCATGCATTATACGTGTAATATTGATATTAAAATATGAAAATTGACATGGCCATGTAATAGTTAGGGCTGGGCTTCTAAAACCGATCCCGAAGACCTGATCATGTTTCAAAAATTCACGAGTCCAGACGGGGCTTAAAGTTGAAAAACTGAAGGCCCGTCCCTTTCTTTAAAAACGTGACGGGATTTGAATCCGTAAAGACCCGGCCCGTCCCTAAACATCAGTAACTCTCTCGCTTGTCTCCTCACAAACTTGTATCAGACTCTAGCTGATCAATTCGTGGTGTTGGCTTTGCTTTATTTGCAAAGACCACGGCGGATTGAAGAGGCCAGAATGCTGGCATCGATCAACAAGCAGTAACACCCAAACTTCTGTAAGCAATCTACACATCACTAACACAGCAGCATCCTCGGCCACCACCGTCTTCCATCAACAGTGGCCACTATCTTCGCACCACCCGGAGATCTATCCTTGATTTTGATTGTCTCTTCAAAAATAAAGGTTTAATTATACATATTCAGTTTTTTCTTGAGATCTACTAATCTCGGTTTGTATATTGTAATTGTTGAATGGAAAAATTGGAATTTCTTCCTTGATATTTCTACTGATCTAAGATTTTTATTGTCTATGTTTTGCTTAATCTTTAGGTTGATAGTTGTAATTCGACGTATCTAAACCAATACGACGCCGTATCTAAACTCCGAGATTGTCACTTAAATGGCTTCTTCCAGCAAGATGGAAACCGACGAAACTCAAGAAGAGGAGGAAGAAGAGGAGGTTTGAACTCATCGAATTAAATTATCTAATTTTTATTTTTTAACTCCAATATTTTCTTACTAAATTGAAATTTGCATTGTTCATTGTTAAAAAAAAATCGATACTTTGAAGCCAGCGATGAGATTAAGCTTCTTTTTTTTTTTGTTTACAGGTTGAGCATTTTGATGATTTCACACTTGCATCTCCGTGGGAAAAGTAATTCATTTTTATCTGCTGTTGTTTTTGTAATTTTGACTGATGTATATGCATGTTACTAATTTTGGTTCGTATATTTGCTGTGTTACAGGTTCATTTCTGATATAGAGGCGGTTTGTAGGCAGTGGATAGCCAACGGCCCGAAAAATCTGTTGGTACGCTTATAAGAGCCTGATTTGATATCCAAATGTGTTGTGTGAATGAAACATAGTGATGATTTGAATGTCATTTTTGGTTTGCGTTGTTGAGTGTGTTTCTTGTTGCCGATAGTATTACGATTAGTTCATATTATGTTTGATGTTGTCGAGAGAAGAAGCTTTCTTGCATTATTTGATTGTGTTATGCATTTGTTTGGCTGTAGAAAAAGGATGCAAGGGAGGTTTCGGAGGAGTTTTATAAGGTTAAATATGAGTTGAAGTTTGCACTTAAAAGTTACTGCATGGAATACTACTTTGGATCTAAAAATGACGGTAATAATGAAATTCATCAAGTTATTATTCACAATATTAGGATGGTAGACTAATATCTTTTTTTAATGTTGATGAGCAGGCAATGATATGGTTTGGGATTCGAGATTGCATGATTTGCAGTTATGCTTTGGGGTCAAAGATTTTTTGGTTTGTTTTTAACTTGACATCTTTTTCTCTTTATGTTCTTTAGTGATAGTTTTGTCTGTAAAATTTGATGAGCATAATCTTTCAGGTGATTGCTCCGCAAAGTGCCAGTGGAGTGGTTCTTGACGCGCCTGAGGCTAGCAAGCTTTTAAGTGCAGTTGCAATTGCTCTATCAAATTGTTCGAGGTGGGTGGGATGCTTTGCTAAAATTTGAAACCCTACTCCTGTAAATTTAAATCCTCTTTGACATATCCTAAATCAATTGTAGTCTGGCATTAGATCACATGAGGCATGAGCATACCATTCCCTTACAATCAGTAGTCTGAAGTTTATTGATCTTTTGTTGGATAGTTTATCTAGTTCATTGTGCGAATAAATCAGTGACTCATGAAATCATTTAAATTCGAGTATGCAGTTTGTGGCCAGCATTTGTCCCGGTGCATGTTCCAGTCAGGAGAGCTTACATTGGTATTCAGAATATGGGAACAGTTTTCACTAGAAGATTTGAGGCTGATCTTATTGGTAGCCAGGTTCCAGTAAAACTTATGCATTTGGAAGGATTATACGAGTTGTTTGTTTCTAAATTTGTAAGTTTTACCCCCTGTTGCATTCCATTTCTTTTATTTTATATATTATTTTACTGCTTTACATTTGCTGTTACTTTATTTTTGTTCTTGCAATCACCACTTTGCTTGGTGGATATAATGTGCTCTCTACTAATTTCTCCAATTGTACGTCTTGTTTAGCTATCAGTTTTTTTTTTTTTGCTTTTTTGTATCCCATTGGTTTACCTATATTGTTTTAGTTATTTGCTATGTTCCCTATGATTGCATAATATTTGCTCGCCCAAGTTTTTAGCTGTGGAACTTGAAGTTCCCTGAACTGTATTTTGTTTAGGATTACGTTTGGTTTTTTTGTTGCCAACTTCTAATAATTGTCTTGCTGTCATTTGATTCTGAAGGCCTACTCCACATTGGACTTTGCCATGCATCTCTTCAAAGTCCATTTTACCATGAAGCTAACCTACAGATCCCTTCCGCATGAGGACGATGATGTCCAAGGAGCTGATGCTGATGTTATCGAATCTGGAGACGATCTTGGTGGTGACATGCACAATAGAACACAATGGGATGATGATTGTCCATGGAGTGAGTGGTATACTGCCGAAGACCCTGTAAAAGGTAATCATAACTTGTATTGTTATTCTGTACTGAAGTTTTTCCATTCACACAAGATAACTGAATGTGGAAGAGATGTTCTGTTTATTTTCTAATGTATCTATTCTTTCTATGTAGTCCTAATATGACCCTGTATTGTTGTTTAATGACAAACATGTGAAGGACATGTGGGATACTCATCTAGCTTTATGCTTGTTGAATGTGAAGGACATGTGGGATCCAGTTGGTTGTAGTTTTCAAACATAGGGGTTTTAGATAAATGATTGCAGATTTATATATAACTATATATATATATACAGCCCTTCTTGGCTGCGGACGTCCGCACCGAAGGTTTCGGTGCGGATTTCCATTTTTGCACCACTTTCCGATCGAATTTCCTCATTTCCACCGTGTAGTATCTAGATAATATTGTGTAGATCATTTCTGCAAAATTTCAGCCAATTTGGTGATCGTTAAGGCCCTCAAACTCGAGTTTTTCTGGTATGAATACAACCGGACAGAATTCAGTCCGTCCATTTGTTTTTCGAGTTTGAGGGCCTTAA
>NC_020493.1:21183810-21195803 GCF_000184155.1 Fragaria vesca subsp. vesca | reverse complement strand
TTTTTTTCTAGTTTCCGGCGAGATCGACTTTGTTTGAAGTTTTGGGTGATCTTGCCGGAAAACTGGAAAAGAACGGACTCGCCGGGGGAGGGAAGTGGTCGGGGACGCTGCTGAAGTCTTCTGGGGTGGAGGCGCGCCATCGGCGGCGCCAGAGGGTGGAGAACGGGCGGATGTCCGCACTTTAAGCCGAGTGCGGACGTCCGCTTCTGAACGGCTCTTGATATATATATATATAGTGCGGATCAGAGGCGGACTTCCGCACGCCCTTAAAGTGCGGACGTGCCTCCTTTCTGCACCGTCCGACGGCGCGCCTCCACCCAAGCGGACACCAGAGGCGTCCCCGATCACTTTCTCTCACCGCCGAATTCCAGTTTTCCGGCGAGACCGATCTTGTCTGAAGTTTTGGGTGGAGGTTGCTGCCCAGACCTTCAAATCGATCTCGCCGGGAAGAGAAAGTGATCGGGGACGCCGCTCGGTTGGAGGCGCGCCATCCGGTGGAGAACGGAGGGACGTCCGCATTTTAAGGGATGTGCGGACATCCTCTTTGGAATGGCTCCGTGTGTGTGTGTGTGTATATATTGTTAAGAGTGTTTGTGTTTTTCTGGTAAGAAATGGAAGAATACAAGGATTTCAACTACTCACTGAACATATCATTTCAACTACATTGTGTCTGGTACTTTAATGGGTTCTCTAGCCAGTTGGAAGCTTATTGTTGAAATCCAACTCAATTATTAGAAGAACCCCTTTTCCAAATGGACTCTTATTTCATTTTGTCTGATTATGTTCATACAGGATTTGAGTTGGTTGCCTTGTGGTCTGAAAAGGTGGTCGAGAGCTCCATGGAGATGGCCGAACTGGAAAATTCTTCGCCCCATGAAGCTGAAAAATGGATATTATCTCCTAATATGTCTTCAACTTTGTGAGTAGATACTTCACACAGTTGTCATTATATTATAAGTACAATCTATGCATGAGTATTTGTATCATTGTGATGGCTTTTATCAAAGTAAATTTTGAAAATTTATGCTGTCTTGATTCCACCTCTCTCCTCTATTGTATACTCCAATAGATATGATATGAAAACAAGTTTCTAGCTACTTTGTAATTGTACACTTCAAATTCATGTAAATTTGAACTTTTTCTTTGGAATCAATATCCAGTGAAGTGCCTCTGCAAAGTGCTACTATGTCATTTATATATTCATTGGGGATTATACGGATCATCTAACATCGGTCTTCTTGTGTAGAGTGCTTAACTCTCTTTAAGGTTTCTAATAATTAATTTCTTTCAGAACCGATTCTTCCGAAGGAAACAGAGTTGGATTTGCTTCCCAGCTGTGCCTTTTGGTTGATGCATTGAATATGTCGTTTGAGGCTCAGTTTATGGAAGATTTTGTGTCAGGTTTGATTACTTGTCATACCAACTTGGAATTAGGATTTTGTTTGTTTAATTGCAAGTCTTTTTTTGTGAGATGAGATGTCATTTTCTTTTGTTTGATATGTTCACTCTTTTTGGTGGTAGTTGAAAACCCAGGTTCTGATCATTTGAAGTCCTCCATGGTTATACCTCCTCCTACAGTTATTGATCGTGTGCTCAAGGAACTCTTTCATGATGGTACCGTCCCTTCGTGCAGTTACATGTTTATCTAATTAACTAAACAATACTTCAAATTATATTGCCATGGTGTGAAATACCAGGTGCACGGTTCCGCAGTTTTGCCTCTGGCGAGCGCAAGACTTCTCGAATAAAGGCTGCACCTCTTGAATCCCTTTTTGCACAGTTTTGTTTGCATTCTCTTTGGCTTGGAAACTGCAATATACGTGGTATGTTAAGAATACATATATATTATTTGGGCAGTAAAACCTTGTCTATGCATTTAGCTTCTGAATTCATTTTGTAGAAGAGTTCCTAATTATGACAATCTGTTGGTTTTTGTTTATATTCGTTCAGCTATTTCTGTTATCTGGATAGAGTTTGTCCGAGAAGTTCGGTGGTGTTGGGAACAGTCGCAGACATTGCCATTAACACCAGCTTTTGGTTCAATTGATCTGTCTACTTGTGTGATTTACCAGAAACTTCATATGGTAATTATCTGTACATATTACACAAGAGTACGGTAACATATTTTGCCGCGATTGATAAGAAACGGGTTAGAAAAAAATTCAAACCTTTGCATATCTATCATATATGAACACAGGTTTATGCTTATAATTTTCACTGAATGGCACCAAAGTTCCTTAATCAATCTACAATATATATATAAACACAAAAATTATACCATCATGTTGAATATTAGGAAAAAGAATCTGCTTGACATGTGAATATTTATATTAAAATGATCCAAATTTGACATTTATCATGTTCATGTGTGATGAAGCCAAAATCATGTGGTAAAGATTTCCTTTTCATTCAGCTTGCTATATGCATTGAGAGGAAGCGTCAATTGAATGAAGAATTTCAAGATTGTGTTGGAAGCATGGATCATTCATCTCCTAGAACTGAGGTCATAATGGTGCTTTGTTTATTATATCATTTGTTTTGCTTTCTGTTATGATGCTTTTTCATTCTTTCTTCAGCATGACCCTCTTAGTTGAATGAAAATGCAGGAAGATGGTCTGGATGAGGGGTCAGAGGACTCATGTATTATGCAAACACCTGCTGAAAACCTTGATGGGAAACGTGACAGGTGAACTAAGCAAGTGAGATATCCTTGGTTTTCTTTTTATAACACGAACTAATTTGTTTGGATTATCTTTCTTTCTTCAAAATTGATTCCTTTTCCATAATTTTCCAGTTGGCAAGTAGATTGTTTATCAAGCATATACCTAGTTCATAATTATGTGCTGAGAGTGCACTAATTACCTTTTTGAAATTATGGGTTTAGGCCTAAATTTTAACAATTTCCCATCCTCACAAGTTTCTCCATTGTTTCATGCCTAATGGTCAATCACGTTCACTGTTTCACATGCTTAGAGTGAGATAGATACTAAGATTGGTCTTTTGTAATTCAAGAGTAATTTTTCTGGTCATGAAGAGTCAAGTATTTAGCAAATTCAGCTGATGTGTAGGGACTCGGCAGGTTATTATTCTGGCATTAACTGACCACGCACAGGTTGATACTTGAACTAGCCTGTGCTTGGTGTTATAGACTGGTGCGCTTGGATATCCTAGATCAATGACTTAAGAAATAGGTTGCCTTGCCTGTTGATTTGGAATTTAAGTTTAGATCTCTGTCATAGAAAAGGGAAAGTCTAGTGGTATATGGAGTAAGACTTTTCAAATTTCTCTGTTCTCATTCATTTACTTGTGCTAAATCTAATGTCAATATAGACCAGAGGAGTAGAATTTTATTTTACAAAGAGAGAGGTTTGCATCTTTTTTACGCACTCTACTTTGCTTATGCTGCAGCCCTGCAATTCCAGATGATTTGCAAGACTCTGAACAAAGTGTATCGAGACTTGGTGCTAGGCCTGAACATGCTACAGTGTCTGCTGATCTAAAACCTTTAGATTGTATCAGAAGGGGTTCAGCTGGTGTGACAGGTATGATGCTTCTGAACTCATATCAGAGCATGCATGCACCATTCACACAGGTTAGTGTAATATGTTACACTATTTGGCAATCGTATCATATTTTATGCTCCCAGAAGTCTGAGGATTTTAAAAGTTTAAATTGATCTACTTCATCACTATAGGAGCCACCGCTCATGACAGAAGACATGCATGAAGAGCGGCTCCAGGCCGTTGAAGCCTTTGGCGACTCACTTGTAAGATTTTGAAAGGCTCTTTTTATTAATATAGCAACTCTTCCCAATAAGTTTTCTTTCGATACGTAGTTCTGTGCATGCCAATCTATCAACTGCATTACAATGAAAGTGAACTGAAACCAGGATAAGGGGTTCCGCGTGTGTCTGCGTTTAGGGACTTTCTTTTAAGGTAGTCAGTCATTGGGGTTCAAAGTTTTCAGATGTGTTTTTTTTTTTCTTTTTTTCCTTTTAGCTTATTGTAATTTCCCAGAGATGGGGTAATTCAATGATTCATGGGGTTTAACTAACCCAGGCAACCGTTAGCCCTGAATTAATAGTCCTACTATTACTCAGCAATAACTTCAATTCATCCTTAATTACCATGGTAATCCATAATAGGCTTAATATTATTCTTTCACATTATGAATAATTGTTATGTTACTATTGAGTATTGCCTGATAATCTTGTTAATTATCTATGGCAGAACTTTTCTGCTCTTTTGGAGAGAGAGATCTTAACTTCAGGTAATAAGCTTTAAATGCTTGTTTTTCTTTACCAACTGGAGTTGCACAATTATCATATCATTAGCCAGATGCTGTCACTCATGAGCTGTTAGATTTGATTTAGACATGTCAGCATTCAAAGCAGCAAATCCGGATGCTGTGTTTGAAGATTTTATTCGCTGGCATTCTCCTGGAGATTGGGAAAGTGATATTACAAATGAGAGCGGATCACCCAATAATCCTACAACAGAGGGTCCAAAAGATGACTGGCCCCCTCGAGGGCGGCTGTCAAAGAGAATGTCTGAGAGTGGGAACTTGTGGCGAAAGATTTGGAATGATGCACCTGCTTTGCCAGCTTCTGAGCAGAAGCCGCTTATGGATCCAATTAGGGAGGGAGAAAAGGTACTTCACTCTATTTCCTTTCAGATTATAACAGTTATTTGTTCAGCTCGACGTGCATTCCTGGGTCTTTATGGTCTTTCCCAAACCCTCCTTAATGCTTTCTTTGGTTGAATTCATAGATTCTCCATTACCTGGAAACCTTAAGACCACATCAGTTGCTCGAGCAAATGATATGTACTGCCTTCAGCGCAGCAGCAGATACTTTGGCTCAGACTAATTATGGAGGCTTGAAGCAGATGACAACCAAACTCGATCAACTTTACCTCACTATGACATCTGCATTGAGACCTTTGCAAGGTTGACTAGTCTCAATTTTCACAGAAATTAGAATTAATATATGTGAGAGAAGTATATATGTACAGATAACTGTAAATTGGTATTATAACTTACACATTTGATTCCATTCCAGCAAATCGTCTATCTGCTCACACTGATACTATCGAAGACATAAGACGGCTGTCTGGTGTTTTTGAACATGTGGAGAAGCTACTCACTATTGCAGCTTCTCTTCATCGCAAATTCTTGCAAGCCCCACGTCTCTCTGAAGCAATATTCCGTGACTGCTGCAACTTTTATTTTCCAAGAATGGGAACAAGCTCTTCGGGTGACAATGCTCCAAAGGTACAATGCCTGTATTCATTAACCCCCTCCTTTCAAGCAGAAGTCCAACATATAATGACCATCATTCCCAACCGTCTTTATGTGGAGTCATCGGAGAGTTTTCAGTTCACATTTGAGCCATGTTATCTTTGCAGGAGTTTGAGAAGCAGCAAGTAGTAACGATGAATGAAAGACCGGTGGTGTCAAATATGTTCACACCTCCCACTGCTAACCAGTCATGGCGAAAAGTTTTGAGCTTGGGCAATCTTCTCAACGGCCATGAACCTGTCTTGAGGGAGATTATCTTCTCCAAGCGTGATAAAGTGAGCGGAAATCACTATGCTGCCCGTACTCCAAGTGCTTATCAAGATGAACTAGAAACATATAGAATGTACATATGTGGAACCTCAAATGACCTCCGTGTAGCACTTTCTGTTGTTTCTTGTGATTAACATTCTCCAGATATTGTACAGATTCATTCTTTAGACTTTAGACTTTAATGCAATCTAACACCAGTCATTTCAAACATAATATTTTTCATCTCTGATTCTGTCGAGATTTGTAGCGTTGAGAATATACCGAGCTCTGATACAAGACCTTGAATGTTATTTAAAGATTTTCATCAAGACTACAGCTCCCGTAATGCTTAAATTCTTCCTCATTTCCCAACCTAGCTTCCTCTCGGGACATCCTAACACCTTGAATCTATTAGGAGAGAAGCTCGGAGAGTTGCCCCTAAACATTCAGACCAGCCAGGTGCTGGTAGCTTTGACTGCTAACCTGTCACTGAAACACAACGTGGACGTCTGTTTAGGACAACCTAGAATCTGTATTCCGATCAATATGACAGTCCTCAAAAAAGATGCGTCTCAATTTAGGTTTTATGTCTTTAGATTTACTACAGGGTCAACACGGGCATTTGGTCTAGTGGTATGATTCTCGCTTAGGGTGCGAGAGGTCCCGAGTTCAATTCTCGGAATGCCCCCGTATACAAAAGGTTTTTTAGTAAAATTTTCTTACAAAGCTCATAAATAAACCTGAGGCCCAGAAATGACCTGAAAGTACCTTATACGACATATAGTCAAGAAAGAAGCAGACAAATGAAAAAGAGTTAGGCCCATCATATACATGCACTCATGAAAGAAATTGTACCTGAAATTTACTTTGATTCCTACACAAGTCTAGGCCAACTGCATTATGACACCAAAGCCTTTATACAGAGAAGGATATGAGAAAATAGACCCATCGTTTTCCAATTAATAGAGCCCTTAGGGAGTGTTTGTATGTTTTGATGCTTGTCTGAAAATGCATGTTCATTGATCGATACGTAGTAGTTATTATCTTCAAAAGCTGATACTTGTAATTAATTTGTAATTTTTTTTTTTGAATCTTTCCATTTCATTGTGTAGTATGATTTTTCGTTTTGATAAATTACCTTGCCATTGAGAATATGAAAATTGTTCCAAAAACATGGTATTCAAAACTAATGTGGAACTCTTTTATGTATTCATAATGGTTTTGCCTTAAAATCACTTACATTAAACACTTCATGTCATATGCCAAGTATTTTCTAGTTTGCTTTCATCTCTTTTCCTCTTTTTCTCCTTTTGTTTTTGGGTTTATGCAATTAGTCATATGTTTAGGTCAACATCAAAAGAAAATAGACCCTACATGAGAATGGAAACACCAGGCATGAATGGTGGGTGGTAGGTTATAAATAAAACAGTGACATGTGTATCTCAATAGGAGATATATAATTTATAGGATGCCTATATAAACATCAATGCCTTCAACAAAGATCATAGGCACTAGTGCACTACCAGTGGTACACACATTTTAGTTATTTATAATGTCTCCAATTGAAGTCTATGAGGCCAAATGAAATAGTAGGTCTTAATTTAATCACTTTAGAATTATACATATTGTGATCAGTTAAATTTTTATGTAGATCTATGATGATTTGACCTTTTACAGATATCAGTAAATCAATTTGATCTTTCCCCTGTCCAATAATTGGTTTCTTGATCTACAAGTCTTAATCTTGACTTGATAGGATAGATAACTTCATAGCTCACTTATCCAACAGATACAAATATCTTACTTTTTGTGAGTAACTGAATCAATCATAAACTATAGAGATGTAAATAAAGATGCATCGTAACTCATTATATAACTCATTATATGGTTATAAATTTCTCGTGCTTTATCTGGTGTGCCTTTTTTGTACCGCTTGCTGATTTATAAATCTTGTAGTTGATACTTCTATTGAATTCCATAATTATTATTTAACTATTTTAGCATGTAAAATGTATGTAAAATATTGTTTAATTATATCAACCAATAGTCGTTCGTCTTAATATATAATTTTATTATATATATATATATCATTTTTTTGGTACCAACCCTAACAGATATCAGTGAAAACTGAACCTATGCCATTTACAACGTTACGTTGGATTTATAACTTAGCTGTGAAACTATATATTTATTCTTCTCCTAGGGTGATGAAGAAACTTACATCATAACTAAGAATCCTCCTGTAGTGAGATCTCAGTAAATCTCATGATAATGATCAAATCATTTGTTTATCCCTTTTTCTGGTTGAAATAATGTGAAAGACTGACTGAGTGAGAATGTCAGCTTTGGGTTAATTAGGCATAAGGATATTCTGCTATCTACATGGAGGCATCATTTTCTTAGTCATATTTGATTGCTTAAGACGATGAACGATTGAGAGGAATCGTTTCTTGTGGGACAAGCTCCTACCATTGAATAAACACATACATCTTGTATTTGAATTTGAATACTACAAAGAGGAAATTGTGGGGGTTTTGAAATCGACATGTCTTGTCTCATTTTTAGGGTGTAAGAAGAACTTGAAATGTACGTTGGAGAGAAGGCATTGGATACTATTTCGTTTGCAATAAACTAAATAATATTTTTCTTTGCCAAGCATAGACCATATGTATGATTTTAAGTTATAATTCATGTTCTAATCCCCTACGCTACTCCTTCTTAGGCATATCTTATTACGATCTTGAATTTTAATTCCAAGGTGTATATGTGTGTGTGATTCCACTGTAATGCCTATACAAAGCAGGGCCGGATCTAGGTACAAGCACCATGGGACTCAAATCCCACCCAAATATTTTGGGGAAAAAAATTACTACTTATAGTTATCATTAATTTTATGGTGTGATTGTAAGATTGTTGAGCTTAAGTCCCACTCAAATTCTTTCATCTTGTACAATTACTAATCAAATATTTTTTGGGATAGTCTCACTCAAGTCCTAGCTAGCATTGACATAATCCAAGTGCCTAACGTATACTTAATTTCATTTTTATTAAAGAAAGAGATAAGTTTCTCTATCTTCTCAAAAAAGATAAACGTCTATGTTGTTTGTTGTCTTCTTTTCTTCCTTGCCATACCTTGTCACGTAGCATCGGTGAGGACGCGTGGTTGTCAGTCTTATTGAAATGCTTATTTAGTTTTTTGTTTTGTTTTGTCTAAAGTGTTTTATGAATTAAACAAACATTGGAGTGGTAAAGGCCCACTACGTCCTTTATGACTAGGTTTATCTTTATTTTCAATTTATAAATTTCTCTAGCACCGTCAAAAAAAATTTCCTACTAAAAATTCAAGTCCCACCCGATTGTGATTCTTGGATCCGCCCCTGATACAAAGTGGTTGTGTCCTAGTCCTAGCTAGGTTTCAAGTTATCTTAAAAATGAGTTTCCACCTTTAAAATGTTAATTACTTGAATTTATTCAAGGAAATGAAAATGCTTTCATGATGGACGTCCTTCAATTGATGGCACTAATAATAAGATTGGTAGAGATCGACCAAAGGCTAGCAAAAATGGCCCTACAGCTGCAAAGGACATGTCTTGGTATACACCGGCTAACAGGGACGGAAGCAGGATTTCAAAATAAGTTGGGCTAAATTTTTTTATAATAATGCTTGTATATGACATTAACAAAATATTTTTCACTTCTTAGTACCCGACATTAAGAAATCAACCTATAAGAGTAGAAGTGATATTGATATATAAGGAGAATTAAAAAAAATAAAAAAATCGAATTCACATCCCAAATTCATAAACTTAAGTAGTTAGAAAAAGCCTAAAATTTAATATTTTGAAATTCGATGTAACAAGCTAGAGATAATAACAAAATGCCAATATTTATTGGTAGCACACAACGTGTTTTCAAAATCGAATAATATTGAGGGAAAACTATTTTCTAGAAAACTCAAAGAAGAAGTACGTTAACGTTTTGGAACAAAAAGTATCGAAGAAAAAACAAAAGACAGGACTTATGGTTTGCAATAGTTGGGGACATGGACTTATTATTGGACCAATTACTCTTTTTAAATAAAATAAAAGGTGAAGGTGTCGTGTAGAATATGATTTGTGTATATTCCAATTCTCATTTAGCTTATAATATAATAGGTTTTTGACTACTTTTAATTATTTTTTATCTGGGCTGTTAATTCATAAACCTTTTTATTTCATATAATATAATCTATTCTATTCAAAAAAACAGAAAAAAGTCTCTGGGCTACAGCCCATAGAGCGTTACACTATCGTCCGTCCCTGCCGGCTAAGAAGAAGAGAGCTTTTGTGTCGGAAGTGGTGTTGCCAACTGAAGCTCAAGGATGTGAACCTCAAGCTATGCAGACAGCGGAAACGAAGAAGAATTACCAGAGGAAGAGGGTTTCTTTTTTTGAGAGGGTTCTTCTTCCTCTCCTCATAAGCTTAATTAGTTAAGTCGTGGTGGCAGTGGCAGATACATGTTTTAATTTGGTTGTTACCCTTTTATTAATGCTTCTAAATTTATATGTTGTCTAATAAAGTGCTTAAAATCGCTTTGAAGATGTTGGTGTTTTGGCTTTTGAATTTAGTGTACGATGCTAAGTCATAAGAGATAGTGTATGTTGGTTAGTCATTAAGCGATAGTTTTTATTGTCGACTCTCTTGGATGAATTATCTTGGTATACTGCTTGTTATAAATGAAATTGATAAGACATTTTTAATACAAATAATATTAAATTTTGTTCTTGTCAAAATAATTACTAAAATTGTATCAAGCTGAAACTGCGCATGCATGCTCATTTCGAATCATGTGCGGTCAATGAAACTTAGCAAAAATAACTTTTTCATACAAATTTCTTCCCCCTCATCAGTTGATCCTTGAATCTGTTTGCAAGTCCTAGACTCATGAAAGAGAAAGGTCTTATATATTTATATAAAATCTTATAAATGCGCTCTACATCTTTGATAAAGAAAAATAATAACACTAATAATTGATTTGGAAAACTAAAATATATCAAATTGCGTTTGATATATATGATGCTCGACAATGTGTCACGGGGCCATCCATAAATGATACCCACCAGAGTCCACCACCATTGTTTAGATTAAGATATGCATTCAGCTAATGAGAATTAGAATCACAACTTTGTAATCACACTTCAAGAGAATCTCCAGTCAAATTGGTCTCCTAAAATTAAGACTATGAATATATCGATTACTCTATCTCGATCTCTTTTTCTGGTTAATGCATGGAGTCATCAGTCATGGGTTAATGGGGTATAAATAGATTAATTGAATGATGCCCTGAACGTTGAAGTAACTCTCTTCCAGTTCACGGATTAAACCAAAAATCCACAGGTATCATATTTGGATCAGATTTTGCAGATCTTGTTCGATCTGCCTATTTATTTCTCTTTTCCTTCTTAATTTCTTATGGAGAATCTGCCTTTTGAAATCTAAGTCACACGAAATTATTTTCCTTGTTTCATTCTACTTAGTAATTAGCACACTCGCTAGAGCAGTACTTGGTACGTATGAGCTTCGGTTTATTTTAGTTTGTTCTACACGTTTAAGTTTTTAGAACTAATTTATGAGGACCCGTCAGGTTATTAACTGACTAAAAACGCAACCACTTTTAATTGAATGTAAATCTAATGGTGAAAAAAATTATTTTTTAAGTAAAGTTATTTTATTTTCAATTCTTAATTAAGTGTAAATATAACGGACAGTGAGCGGATGAACACTACAAGCTACTGTTTTTTACTCTTTCATAATCGAGTGTTGTACAGTAGTTATCACATACGCATCAGTTTACTTGGTAACATGAATTTTGATTAGTGTTTAGTGATGAAACCAAAGTGCAAACCTGTGAGCTATATATCCGTGGCGAATCAAAGGGTGTGAGCCCTCAAAATGCATTGTGGGACTCACCAGAATTCGAGCTCGATCAAATAATTCTCGTATGAAATAACTGCACAGGTAATCGATTCGATTGAATTCCAGATCCCAGAGAGTACTCTATGCATGCAAGAGAGGAGCAGGTACTATCAACATCGTGGGCACCCAGCAATGAATACATGTTTGGAACCTGCAAGTAATTTATCATGAGCTACAAGACTTACACACAGGTCATACCATGCACCTCTCGATTCGAAATTGATTCTTTCTCACAGAGATACGTACAGTATTCGACCTAGCACAGCTGCAGACTCCATAATCATTTTTCCTGAAAGATCAAGAAGATTCAAAGGAGAGGAGTAGTCACTGTGAGTCTGTGATGGATCAGTTTGCTATATTTGAAGGGAAGAGATCGATAGAAAGATTACGTCGAAGATTGCGGGTCATTTCAGCAGGTCAAATCTGTCAATTACTTAGCAGCTGGTGTATGTATTGTTAGGCACGTTAAAACTGAAGCCAGACTTCCCTAAT
>NC_020493.1:21152598-21182855 GCF_000184155.1 Fragaria vesca subsp. vesca | reverse complement strand
AACTAGTATATATATATATATATATATATATATATATATATCCATTGATATGCTGTAATACAAGGACTACTGCAGATCGAGACATTACCATGAAGAACATGGAAGTTAATTGATGGTGCATGTTTTGTACGTTGTAACCCTCCACCCTCTTCTATAATTAAGAGTTTGAATGTATCATAAAAAAACAACTGTACAAATAATCAAACGTGTTGGAAAAGTATGAATTAGCTAGGTTTTTTAAGTTTCTAGAGTCTATATATACCACATCACATAAAAATAAAGAATTATCTAGTGAGTTACGAGATTATGGGAAATAGTTAGAAACTAATTATATGAATCCGGATTCCTGATTTATATTGTTTGGATTTGTTTAGAGTCCTAGCTTATAACCGTCAAATTGAGTAAAATTGTTCTAAATCCAATGATTATAAGGATTTCAAACAAATCTAAACAACATAAATCCAAACAGAAATACTATATTCATAAACTATATACTAACGTCGAGATATCTCATACATATTTTCACCGATAATTAAGAAATAGCTTGTGTGATAACATGCAATTAAGCTACCTACATTACATGTGAAGAAGCTTATGATGAGCTAGCTCTGCCATATTGATCATGGAAACAATACTATTTACAAAATCTTGAGAAATTAATTTGAATATGATTCGCCTTCAAAAAAAGAAAAATTGAATATGATTCTCCATCAGTGAGTCTGTGAGTAAAGATAAGAAGAAAAGTTGATAAATACAGTCATATGAAACTAATTATTAAGATTATGCAGATTGCATCAGAGAGTAATTATTAAGATTAAAGCTTTTAGACTTCAATCAAAGTTTTCGATAAATATAAATTAATTATCATCTCCTCATGATCATGAGTTGAGCCCTCTTATTCTTTTTTGGCAAATACACCAATTTCCTCTTGATCTCTGAACTACTAAACATTAATATTGGCATTGTTAACACATTTATATTCCATTTCCATGGGTACATAATAATGTGTGGAAGCAGATATGTGAAGCAAATATAATTAGGACTTCAATCATATAATCATAATCATAATCTCCTTTGAATTAGTGGGTTTTCCATTTCTGTCCTCAAATGGCCTGAATGATTGACCTTACTGAGACTCCAATTCATTGCCATCCACTTCAAGCCAATGCAGTAATCACACGCACCAAACTTAGATGCTGCACACACGCAATCATATATATATTTGGCCATATTAATAATGCTAGCTCTAGATTTTCTATTTTTTGGTCACACTGTCACACTAGCATTATTTATGTTAGTACGTTGAGCTTTACTACATTACATTTGGCATTTCTCCCCCTAAGCATAATGTTATATTCATGATGGTTGCTATACATTTAATTGTATAAACCAAGTATGACGTTCCCAATATTATACATCTTCAATAGTTCATTATTTATGTGCAATACTTATATTAGTTTATACATAGGTAGGATTCGATAGGTTGCAACTTATAAAACGAAAGACATAAGTAAGTACACATAACTTAAGTAATTATAAATACACAGGTTTTCTGGGTTAAAGAGGTCTTTATTTATTCTTACGGTAAAGATTTTTATTTTAGACTCATTTTTCGTTCGAATATTCACATTTTCACCGTCTAATATTTAGGTACTAACATATAGATTATCTAATTTAGTTATCATTAAGGCACTTAAAGTCAAATAAACCAATAGACGAACTAAATTCTGTCAAACTTGAACCGTTCATATTTATAACAAAAAAACATAGTTTTGAGTGCCTTAATTATTATCAAATTGGCTGAAAATTTGTATAGATGATCTACACGTTAGTACCTAAAGACTAGACGGTGGAGATGTAAAAATTCAATTGACAAATGAGTCTAAAATAAAAATCTGCATCATAAGAATAAACAAGGATGTTCTTACCTGAGAGAATCTATATAAATACATATATTTGTCGTTATGGATAATTTGTAAGAAGTTAGCAATATAAGAAGTATGTAATTGTCAATTTGGCACATCTTAAATGTTGATTCACTCCTCCTTCCTCTATAACGGCCCCCTCGCCGTCACGAATGCTTAACGGCTTTGTTAAACTTATCAAAGGTAAAACAATTAGTGTGATTAATCTTTCAAACTACACCATCTATAAAGAAGCATAAAAATGATGTTGCTCGATCATACTTATATTGAGGGTTTATGTACTCGTACAAATGAATTTATATTGAGGGTTTATTTAATCGTACAAATAAAAATAAAAAGCTCATAACACTGATAACAGTTTATTCGTCATCTTTTTAAAATCTTATTAAAAATGTAAATGAGTGTCAAAACGGCATGCAATACAAATTAATGTCGTTGTCTTTAAAATTTACCCTTAATACCCATTAACCAAATCTTAGGTGAGAATCAAGCTGCATGAGATAAAAATAAATAAATAAAATAAATAAAACTTTTCTTCCCATTTTGCGCGGTAAAAAGTTAATAATACAAGTAGAAATGAGGTGTAGTTTAGTACAAAAACCCTGTATATAGTGAGTATAAATAGAAAGTGGTAAAAAAATGGTAATGGATTGCTACTGCAGAGATAGGGATTAGGGAGTTGAATAGTAAATATGTCGCTTCCACAGGGGCCACCATGTGAAAATACTTGTGAATACCACCTTCCGTCTTCTTCTCCCTTCTATCTATACCCCTCAATCTCACTACACAAACCCTCCTCCTCCTCTTCCTCCTCTCTCTTTCATTTTCAATTTTCATAGATGAGAGAGTGAGAGTCTCGTTCATCATATTCATATTCATTCATCCATACTTTTTACGTCCCATCACCAAAACGCTCCCACTCTACTTCTCTCTCTAAGACCCATCTCTCTTGGCTTTCTCTCTCTAAAACCCTCACAACAAAAACAAAAACAAAACAAAAAAACCCAAGAACCTTTTCCCGTGAAAAATCACTGTAACACACCCCCCTGCAGCTCCCCAATTCTCGTTTCACATGGAGAAAGGGAGAGCTAGCTAGCTTGCTACATATATATAGCTTATATTCCTAAGAGAGATAGCTAAACAAAGCAGGATCATTGTGTTCTCCAAATGGACTCAGCTTCCGGTGGACCTTCCGACCCCAACAGCGTCGGAGAAGAGGCTCCACCAGCAGCAACCGGACCCACGACGACGACGACAGCAGCAGCTTCGGCAT
The DNA here is from genome assembly GCF_000184155.1 of Fragaria vesca subsp. vesca. Taxonomy (NCBI): domain Eukaryota; kingdom Viridiplantae; phylum Streptophyta; class Magnoliopsida; order Rosales; family Rosaceae; genus Fragaria; species Fragaria vesca. The sequence continues at coordinate 21,179,657 of NC_020493.1, read as the reverse complement.
CGTCGTCTCCAGCAGCACCGCCGAGCCGTTACGAGTCGCAGAAGCGGCGAGACTGGAACACGTTCCTGCAGTACCTGAGGAACCACAAGCCGCCGTTGACGCTGGCGCGGTGCAGCGGGGCCCACGTGATCGAGTTCCTGAAATACCTCGACCAGTTCGGGAAGACCAAGGTACACAACCAGGGGTGTCCGTACTTCGGTCACCCGAACCCTCCGGCGCCGTGCGCCTGCCCACTCAAGCAGGCCTGGGGTAGCCTCGACGCGCTCATCGGACGGCTGAGGGCCGCCTACGAGGAGAACGGCGGACGGCCGGAGTCGAACCCGTTCGGTGCACGCGCGGTGAGAATCTACTTGAGGGAGGTCAGGGAGGGTCAGGCCAAGGCCAGGGGGATTCCCTACGAGAAAAAGAAACGGAAACGCCCAACCACCGTTACCGTCACCGGGAATGTGTCGGCGGGGCCCAGTATTGCTGCTGCTCAACAAGGCGGCGATGCTGCTGCCTCTGGCGGAGGTGACGGTGGTTCAACTGGTCAAACTACTACTGCTGCTGCTGCTCCTGCGGCTGTTACAACTACTACTGCCGCAGTATAGGTTCAACTAATTTTCTCTCTTTTTTTCTTCCTAAAAATTATAATTCTCCGCTTAAAATTGTGATTATGAGGTATGTATATCAAGGCGATTCTCTCTGATGATTATTGGATCGACCCAAATGAACGAAAATTTTAGAAATTAATTCCGTTCTTTTGAAGATCGGACCACCCTGCTGACATCTCTTGTCCCATCGGAAATTTCCCTAAAAATTAATTAAGCCAAGTGTAGGTTCTTCTCTCCATCGGGGGGCCGTTTGACGCTCATTGCTAAACTTATTTCTCATGATTGTTAGTTCTAACTATGTTTTTCCTATAATTCATCATTATTCTTATAAATCTGCGGTCACGGTTGTATTTTTGCACTTTTTTTTAAGCGGAAACCGTTACTATTATTGCCGGTATATACAATTCTTCACATGATATAAATCATAAAGATACTATTACATTGTACGTTCTTAGAACTTTACATTCGCTTTATTTCAATGATAATTTTATGATACTCCGCAATATGATCGAGACATGCTTGCATTAACCCAGACTTATTAATTAGTGTGATAAACATATCATACAAAAACCCCTCCTTCTAGCCTCGTTCAAAGACAAAGCTCATGACTAAACCAACACATCATAGCTGATGTAAATGATAGTGATACCCTTTATACTTAAACAACCCACTTACCCAATATCATTAAGGTTCATTTATATATATTCGATCTCCTCTATTATAAATTCTCCATCTGCAAACTAGCTACTGTTTTACTCGTTTGGTTTATATAGCAAGTATAACACAGTGGACTGTGGAGAGGGTCATCTACTGGTTCATCTGGTCCCAAATTTCCTTTCATGACTCTGAAAACCTCACGTGTGCTTCTGATTCACTACTTCATTTCTTACACTCACAGTTTCAGGTGTTCTCCCCATCTTTGAAATCTCAGATTTTGTTTCTCAGATATTTAAGATTAATTTCTTCGGGTTTTGGTCTCTCTCTCTCTTGGTATTTGTATTCTGCATATATCTTATTTTAACTCTTTCAGTTTGAGTGAGCCTGCTCTCTGTTTCATTGTTCCTCCTGAAAACAAACGTTTCTTTCTCGGCTCTGTGAAAACAAACAAAAATGGATGATGGAGAAGGAGGAAGAGAGAAAACCTTATGTGATTGCTTGCTTGCTCTTAGTTTATATTTGGTGTAAACTCCACCTCAGTCTGAAAACGACCACCAGCCAACCCTTTTTTGCTTCCATAATTTTTATTTAAAACATATCTTTATATTCGGATTTGTTATAATAGCAGAGACGACCCACCAGGGCACCAGGGCACCAGTCACTCAGAAACAAAAACTCATTTCTGGATTTGAAAAATAAATTAGTAGCAGCAGTACCCCATATCCAATTGAAATGCCATGATGCTACATATATTGTCCTATTCATGATTCTGCTGAATTAAAATTCTAGTTATTTTTTTTTCTCTCCAAAAAAAAAATCTAGTATTTTTGTTTTTTGATTTATCAATCTCTGGTTTTTTGTTTTCTTCCTTTTGCTATTCCTTGACCTTTTCTTTTTCTTATTTATGAAACATTATTGACATCCTACTAGTGCACTTTGCAGGGTGCTTTCACTTTCTAGCTTTTTCCAGAATCACTACTGTTGCGATATTTTGTCCCTCTTTTCCCTAACTATTTTCTCTCTTTTACTTCACTCCTCGTATTGGTGTTTTGCTCCATTTCACTCTTGAATAATTAACCACATTATGAGGTATTCTGGTTGTCAATTAGTGAAAACCCTTTGATAATTAGATCTTTAAATTAAGGATATAATTGATGTGATTAGCTAATTTAATAGAAAGAATGTACTCAATGTGGTCTCTTTAGTCTCTAGACCTAAAATGGTTAATCTCTTCTTATAAGTTCGATTATGCACTTGTTTGGTTACGTTTACCTAATCTACAATACTAATCGTACATTCGATCTTTGTAATACTTTCGACCATTTGTGATTGTCTATATATATAAAGATATTTTTGTGAATTGTGATCAGCAACTTCAAGAAATTGGTTAGGAACTTAGGATGATAATAAAGACGCAGCGAATCGTAGGAAACTTGATGATCAGAAAGTGATTAATAAGGCCGGTAATTATTTTAGGATAGAAATAGTATATATGGGTAAAAAAGAAGGGGTTTTAACAAGAAAAGCAAAAATATACAGTACTGTCCATTTAGGATTAGAAGAAAAGTATACAGGCCATGTATACTGCAACAGTAACTATGTGAGAAAAGAATTCTGAACGGAATTTAAGTGCAGAAATTTCAAAGCATGCAAAGGTAACTTGATCGATCAGCTTGTTTCCGGTCAAATTTCATTTTCCTTATTTTGTCGCCATATGAATATTCAGTCTTTGATCAGATATAGTCATGGACCATATAAACATTTAAGATCATCCATCGACTTCATTTATATATTTTCATTTCCATTTCTATTTCAGATCATTTGAGAGAGAGAGAGAGAGAGGTGGATTTGGCATGGCATGGCGGTTGTGAGGTTTCTTTAACCACCTGCACCGATTGGACTTGTCCTCAACAATGAGGCAGTCGGCAGTGTTATAATTGGTGTATGGGATTTGGATCCATATGCAAAACATATATACACAAGAACATGTATATATATATATATATATATATATATATATATATATAGTTGTATACAATATCTCTAGTATAGTCCTATATACTTAGCGTTTAGCCCTTTAGCCTCTTGTCGACGACTACCATATATGTTACTTAAATATAGACCAAACTGAATCCGAAGAGGGTTCTAGACCAAAAAAAAAAAAAAAAATCCAAAGAGAGATACCCACATGCCCTTGTTTTATAGGGTATGAACAGAGATATACGGCCAATACGGGTACACGTACGTGGGGCTTGCACCGGCATGCACCAATTTGCATCACATGCCCCATATGCATGTGGTACAAGCTTTCATGATGTTTGAGTACATATTTTGTCCTTGGATGATGCCCTAGCTAGAGGGAGCTAGAAAAGACAATTAATATCTGCTTGAAAATCCTAGTAGAGAGAGAGAGAGAGAGTAGGGCTGGCTTTTTGTCCCGATCTAACTGTACCAACCGACAAACTAGCCGAACCGTCGGAATCGGTTACCGACAAGTCTGTACGGTTGTACCGTACCGTACGTAGTACGTGGTACGGTAACGGTATGAAATTTTATACAAATACGGTATACCGTACCGTACTGACTTTTTTATAATATTAAAAATCATCTAATCTTAGCCGTTGATTTCAAGAAGAATGGATCCTAACCATTGAAATATAATCCTAACACTCAGTCGCTCTCTCCTCTCTGTCACTCACTCGCTCTCTCTTTTCGCTCTCAAACTCTCATCTCTTAATCTCTCAAACCCTAAATCGATTCCCAACTCCTCACTCACTCACTCAGTTTGTCCTTTGATTCGTTCCTCATCGGCTCATCGCATCCCTCAATCCCTCATCCGGCTCATCACATCTCTCATTCTCCCTTAATCGAAGCAAATGGGTCGCCAAAGGATTAGGATGAGCAGCAGCGCAATTGGTAGGGGCGCAAGTGGTAGGGGAGCGCAAGGTAGGCAAGGGCTTGGGGCGCAAGCTACTGAAGCTAGACCAGCTAGACAAGGTACGGTTCTTGCCTTCCTGGATAAGTTCTGAGTTTGAAACTTTGAATATGTTATTTGGTTCTTGGATGTTTGATGTTCTTGGATGTTATTTAGTTCTTAGTTTGAATATGTTATTTGTTCTTGGATGTTTGATAAGTTCTTAGTAATCGAATTTTAAGTTGGTGATGTGAGCAGGATGATTATGCTTTGTGTTTGATGGATGATTATGCTTTGCTCTTAGTTAAATGGTTTTGATGTTTGGAATTAGGATTGTTTGATGCCTTGTGTGATCATGGATGCTTTTGTTCTTCATAATGGTTTTGATGTTTGAAAGATATAATGTTTGATGCAGACTAGACTCTTAACAAATGAAAATTATGCAGAAAGTTTCTTGAAACTTAAGCTATCCATCTTCTTGTTAACCTATTAGCTTAGACACCCTTAGCTTCTCTCCTAGGTTTGTCTTGTCTCTGCTAATGCTGAGTGCTGAGACTGGCTTAATTTCTTAGCCCTATGTTGAAAGAAAGTCATGGTCTAGATAATATTAGCCCTATGTTGAAAACAAAACCTTCTCTGTCTCCTAGATAATGGTTTGGACTTTGAAGATATGCCCTCTATTCAAACTACATAAAACTTATAATTACTATTAATAGTCAGATGGATCAGCTGTAAGCAAATTAGGCAGGTAAACCATAATATAACGCCTCTGTATGATCTTTGATGCCTTTGTTTTTCACTTTTTCATATATGATTAGTTGATTACTTCAAAATTGACCTTAATATTAATAATGCACAAGGCTTTACTGCTTTAGGGAGTTTAGGCTATTAGGAAGTAGGAACCCTACTACTTTGAGGAATTGAGGTTGTTTGATTTTTGGGATGGTCCATTCCTTTGGTGCCCTTTTCACACTTTTGGTGTGGTTGGCCGGTTTGGTTCCCTTACGCTGATGCCCTTTTCAAATTGACATGATTTGGTTCTTTTCATGATCTTGTCATTTTGGTGTGAATTTTATTTATTTTGCAATGGTTTCAATCAAGGACAGGAGGCAGCAACAACCCCAATAGAGCTTACTGGAAGCTCTGGGCAAACCAATGTGTAGCAGCAGGCTAGTAGTGTGTTTGAAATGGATGGTTTCTGAATTTGTCATGATGTTTTAGTTATTTTTTTGTTAAGACTTTAAACTCTTTTAGACTTTACTATTTGTCTATTTCAGTTTAAACTAATGCTTGTGCCTTGTGACTTGTGACTTGTGACTTGTGACTTGTGTTTTGTGGATGTTTAACCCGAAGATTCACTGTTTTAGGGTGTCGTGCATTTGTTTCAAGGTTTAGTGTTGTCAGTTGTCAATAGTGTGCATTTTAATGATTTTACAGTTGTGACTTGTGAGTTGTGCTTGTGCATTTGTAATTTGTTTCAAGTTTTGGTCTTTGCCTCTTTGGTCAGTTGGTGGCTTGGTGCATTGCTATTAGGCTTTTATTTCTTTAGTGTTACTGTCAATACTGTGTTAGTAACTTAGTATTAAAATGTGCAGTTCAGCAGTTGCAGACTTGCAGTCTTGTAGACTTGCAGTTAGTCATTAGGCAGTTAGGCTGATAGTCATAGGGTGCCTTTGTAAATTGTAACTTTGTTCAGTTTGTTGCTTGTGAGACATTGAGAGTCTGAGACTATATATGAGACTGAGTTTGTGACTTTGTGGATTTTGTAATTTTGTTATTTGGGTTGGAATTTAACATGTGAAACACAGCAAAATATTTGGTTTCTGCAGTGTTTGAAACTTTGAATCACTAGTTTGCTGTTGTTGCCTTTTTTTTGTTTTCTTTTTTTTTAGTCTGGGCCTATTTTTCATTTAAAAAAGTGACAAATTAAGAGGCCCAATAAAGTTCGGTTCTAGGCCCAACCGTACCGATACCAACCGAAAGTTCGGGATACCGACTTTTTCAGTCAGTATTGGTATCAAAATTTGCCTACCGGCATAAGTCGGGACGGTTTACGGTTTGGGACAAAAAAGTTGGTAACTGTACTGGTTGCCCGTAAGAGAGAGAGACACTGCTTGAGCTATGGTTTGTCCGACCGCGCAGCCTTGAGACGGTATTGTCAGACAGGCTAGAAGAGATGTTGTGTCCAGAGGTGCGTGGCTAAGTTGGAGGGAACACTGTGTTTGGATGCATGGCATCGACGTGCCATATTGACTAGTGGTTCTGTAAGGGATGTGTGGTGGTGGTTAATTATATGGATGGTGTGCCAGCGGGGTTTATGACAACGTTTACTATAACAAAGGGCGAAAGTGACTATCTTGCGGCTTTGCTAACCAGTGGATTGAAAAGGGCCATTCTAATCCGAACTGTGTGGAGCGGGTCTATCTAGATATCTAAGTTGCCATTGTGTTAGGCATGAAAGTGGGATTAAAGAAGGGTGTACGGTTGTGCGGCGTTCGGCTGGAGTTGATGAGAATGCGGTCGAGGATGGGATGATAAGGGTGGCAGAGGCGATATGGGCTGTGCTGTGGTTTTGGCCTCATGATCTTTGGATTTGGGTCTGATTTTGGGTTATGGGCCCACATGAGGTATATGTCTTAATTGCTTTGTTTATTTATGTTTTAAGTTATCTTGAGCTCGATGTTTATATGGGCCTGTATCACCCTTGCGGTGTAATATCATCCCTCATTGGAAAGCATTGGCTATGTCTAGAACGGCAGGACATTATTCCTCATACAATCCCAATATTTCCTGATATTTGGTTATCCAACACCAAAACAACCCGTCAATTACTATTGTAAACCTTCATGAGAGTTTGTGTAGCTGCACGCTTAAAGTGCATTTTCGTACTTACCTATTTGATTATGGGTGTTCACGTGTGGGTTTATCACCCACCATTTTTTATGGTTCTGGTTCTCGATCGATCATTTTTCATCAGCCACAACTACTTCATTTGATGGTGGATTGTATGGTGATGTTTTGAGGAACTCTTCCTCGATCTGGGTTGCAGGTTTTTGTATTGATTTTTGCACTGGGATTTGTTTGACATCAGTTACTCGGGCATCAATGTTCTAATTTAGCACTTCACACTTTCTCATGGCTGCTGGCGGCGATGACAATGAGCAATGTTAGCGAGTATGGGTGGTGGATGTGGTGAATTTGTTTGTATTGTCGTATTACTGTACTCATATGCAGGATCTCTAGTTCATAGATTAGCAAGTTGTCGTTCTCACTTTTTCTAGTTTGATCGATTTGGCAACATATGCTCTTTGTTGTTAGTAAATTTTTCACCTCACATTTGTAATGAATTATTCATTTTTCGCTAAAGAAGAAAGGTTAGTACGAGCTGAAAAGAGTCGGGGACATACAATGCTCAAAGCATACAAGAAATTAAGAGGAGCAAGACGAAAGTTGAGTTTACTTATTAATTCTAGCAAAACTATGCACGCATTAGAACCATATAGTAGTCATAAAGGCACGTTAATTTTCCTGTCTCTTGAGTAATTTCAGAGAGTATATACGGGTACATATATCGGGACCTAGTTTCTTGTTGCATGAGTACGGAAGGATTGGAGTAAATTCAGACTATGTTCCATCACTTTCCAAACTACGTACAAAGCTGTATGGAAAAATTATGTAGTACATCTCATGACCTATGCTTGTCCTCCATCAATGGTATGGCCACGTTGGTACTGCCTCTAGTGTCAAAGGCTCCTCGATCGGCAACTTTTCCGGACAGTATAGCACGCTTCCTCTAAGTCGATGAAACTTGTGGCTTCATGATCATAAATAATTGCAATGTAGTGTAGCAAACATACAATTGGTGACTTCCTTTTGGTCTAGCACTCTAGGCAGGTGCCATCAATATACGATCTACTATCACAATAATAGCACTAGTGTACAACTATAATATGAATACCGTTCTCCAAACTTCCAAAGTATACAAAAATCTATACGTATTGTTTTCAAGTAAGGGAATATCAATGACATGAGGTAGCACCGTAGTACGTAGAATTTACATAGTGACCCTTCTCTTATTCATGAATGATGTTCAAATTTAACAAACTAACTCTCGAATTCTATCTTTTCTATTTATTTAAATCTATAAATCCACCCTAACCTTACGTATATGCAAAACTATCTCTATGTAGAGTTAGATTATAGCTTGCTAGACTCATCCTCATCATCGATGAGCGACAATATACAATGTAATAGTATCTGAATCACCTCAATTTGTTGGGGTCTGTATCGGTGTTATTCTAGCTGCGACTATTAATACAATGAGTTTTAAGCCCGCCTTTGTGTCAAAAAAATATATACAAGTGTGATGATTGAATCATAACGTATTAACATTAATATTGTTGGTTAAGCGACCCAACTAACCTGATCACGGCTTAACTAACAACTTTCGAAGCCTATTTTATGTGAGAGCATGAGTTTATCTCGGTGCGTCTTTCAGCCCAATTTGCTTTCTTGGGTTAGGGGTAATGTTCTTGTGACCTTGTTAGTAGAAACCGTAAACTAATTGGTTTTGCAAATATTAACGGAATTTCATAGCCACAGATACATGAGTACAAAACCGCCCGTTTAGAATTAAGAACCAGCCAATAATAAGATATTTAGTTTGTGCTCCTATTATATTGTTTAATGTAGCAGGTAGAGGATAAACCAAAATGTGTCTAAGGGGGGATCTATTATTAAAGTGATGAAAGCTAATTTAGAGATTACAAATATCGAATGACCTCATCGAGTTCTAGTCTTCTAGAAGAGAATCGGGCATATGGATTTACTTGTTGGATTTAATCTAAATAAACTTCAATTTGATATATGGATTTTTGAAATTTGGATGAACAAAATTTTCAGTCTCAGGTTCATCCTTATATTGAAGGTAACTCGATTGATAAATATTGAGGCAGAAAGGGCGCTAATTTTTGAAGTCACCCGCGGGACCACAAGTTAGAAATGTGCCTCCCTTCTTTCTGCTTTAAACTTGGACATAAACTTAAGCCCAAATATGAAGGATTTTGGTCTAACATGCTCAAAGTACTCTTGAACATCATAGTCAGATCCAAATTACGATCATGTTAGATAGATGAAGCTTGTGTTGCTTCCCTAGTTTGCACCGATGCAGTTGGATCGCTCGAGTGCAACTCTTTCCTAGCTCTTCCTTACATTCAGTAATCTCGATCATAAATTTTTTTTAAAGGGTAAAAAAGATAGTTTCATTGATCAAAGATCTTAATGACCAAAATGGTCAAATATGAATAGTCCGAAGACCATACAAGTAGCTTACCAACTACGAATTAAAATGACAACCTCAAAACTACCGTCCAAAAAGATAGCTAAGGGAGTCCTTCCGTCACCATTTCGGCGGCGCCTTCTTGCCTCCGCCATGAAAAGGCGCTAACTAGCCAATCAGCCGCGTCGCCTCCGAACAAGCAGAGCCTAGATCACCGCTGCACCCACTTACAACTCATATCTACCAAAATTCCTCCGCCTCAAAGGCCAGACCAACTCACAACAAATCCGATCTAAAACAGCCGACAACCACTCAAGCGGCCTTGCACAGTTTAGCTTCTGATCGATCCGAATCACCATCAACAACACGCCAATGCTGCACAACCACAGTCAACCTCAAAACTACGATCCGGGCTTCCCACCGCGTTGCCGAAGCCGTTGGAGATCCGCCCACGATGTCGCTATGATCAGGCCCTCCCACCCTAACCAGAGTGAAGACGCCACCGCCGAAACCCTAAAGTTTCTCTGTTTCAAAAAGATCGGGTGCCAGATTAATAATATAGATCATATTAGCTCGATCTTTGTAGTACATATTATAACATATATAATTATTAATTAGTATATCAGAAAGTTAATTTGCATCTTATACAATATCGAAATGCACACGTTGGAACTAGGTGGATGATCTTGCACTCTATGCCAGGGAATCTGTCTGATTATTCTCACTCACATGCAATTTTAGTCCAATTAAGTTACAATTTGTTTCTGTTCTTATGCCTTAATCTTGTCCTGTTCATGCCAGTTAATCAACAATGTATGTGTTATTATTATTATTATTATTTTTTCTCTGAATTGGGTCATAGTCTCATGAAAGAAGGATCTTTCAATAGTAATTCACGTGTGTAAAAACATTCTTGTATACATTAATCTGGTGATTGTGCATATACATGATCAATAACTAAAGACTATTACTCTCTTGGAAGCTGACACATTTTAGTTTTTACTAACGTTATATGAGGACCTGCGGGTGGTATTTCATGATCGTTGGGGCTCGAACTTGGGTTGGGTTATGCGAGGTGAACATCTCTTGGTGTGGCAAGCTGGGGTTGCTGAAGTTGTGTTTCATTCTCGTGAACAGCTTCCACACCGTAAATAAATAGTGACCTAGTTAGGAGGGAGAATATTGACCGATGGGCAAACAAGTTTTGTCTTGCTAGGTGATGCCTTTCCACACTAGGGTTATCGAGGAATCGAGAAAACAGTCGGTGGCCCTTGGATTGCAGGGTCATGCTCCAAAGCCTTAAAAGACGAGGAGGCACACTAGCTAGCTAAGGCCAATCGAAGAATAACACGACCACACGTCCACACCATCCTCTTCTTCCCTCCCTCCCAGTACTGGATCTGGGTCCCCAACATCGTCGTTTTGACAAACTGTTGTTTCAGTCTCCGACAAGATTTATATAAGATCTCTCTCTCTCTCTNTNANCTACTACTACTNTACTATACTCTCTACGTACGTACTACGTTAACTTAACTTAACTAACGTACTAACGTAAACGTTAACGTACGTAACCGTAACGTACGTAACGTAACTAACTTACGTAACGTTAACGTTACGTAACGTTAACGTTAACGTAACGTTACGTTACGTTACGTAAACTACTTAACTACTTACTTACGTTACGTTAACGTTAACGTTACGTTACGTAACGTAAACTTACTTACGTAACGTTACGTTACGTTACGTTACGTTACGTTACGTTACGTTACCGTTTAACGTTACGTTACGTTACGTTTACGTTACGTTACGTAACGTTAACGTTAACGTTAAACGTTTAACGTTTAACGTTTACGTTACGTTACGTACGTTACGTTACGTTACGTACGTACGTTACGTACGTTAACGTTACGTTACGTTTACCGTTACGTTTAACGTTAACGTTAACGTTACGTTTACGTTAACGTTACGTTAACGTAACGTTACATATACTACTACTCTCTCTCTCTCCTCTCTCTCTCTCTCTCTCTCTCTCTCTCTCTCTCTGTGAGATACGAGTGAGCCTGCCTCGGATACCTGTGCTTGAATGTTTTGCTTAGCTAGAATTGCACGAAGCTTAAGTTGCTGTTGATATGACTTAGAGAACAAGGAAAGAAAGAGATGCATGGTAGGGCAACGAGTCTGTGACAAATGACAATAATGGAGCTCAGAGTATTCATGAATCATGACAACGAGTACCAAGTGCAGAACAGAACAAAACTTAAGAGAGGAGAGACCGAATTCGAGCTGAGTTGGCTCCACTTATAATGTATCATCATTGACTATTCATTCGTTCGATCACATGATGAGTCATTATGTGATTGAGACTGTGGATCTTGAAAATACATGCATGTTTATCAAGTACCCACCCAAACACCGATCGAGAGTCATTTGGGTTTGGGTGATTCATCGTTGAAATTATTATTTTCCGGTTCAATGATGTTGAAAAATGTTGGACGAGTTGGATATATATATTGGGTTGTAAATCTAAATTGGGGCATCATTTTTCATTTCGTATCAAGTCGGTGCGTTAAGATAATGATGTCGTGATTTGTGAGTTTTTTTATTTCATAATGATCGTAACTGCATATTTAAGTAATGAAATCATTAATCGATGAGTCGTGACATGTTGGTTAACCGGTATAACCAACATCATATATAACCATCAACATAGATATCATGAGTTTAAATATAACTGAGGTGGGGTGGGTCAAGGAACTTACATAGTAGCATAAAATATCGAAATAGGCACTTTGCATAAACCAAGTTGATTATTGAGTACAATCATCTATAAATATGTTGCTTAAAAATCTCGTACTGATAATACAAATCGAGTTGGAACTAAAATTGGAACGGGTCGAGCCTAGCCCATAAGAGTTGATGGTTCAATGGGGCCAGAGTGCGAGCCAAAAGTTGGAAGGCCAGAATATAAGATATGGAGTGAGTTGTCATGAATGATACCTCACTCACACAAAGCCCATACCCTCCTCCTACGCATTTTGTTTAAAGTTCAAACAAGTTGGGGCGAGAAGACGAGCAAAGCCACACTCTGCAATTCTTCATATATCTGCTTCTCTAATATGAGCAGACTCAGCAGAGGCTGCAGAACCTGGTGTCTTTACCCTTCTCTGGCACAAAAAGGTACTTCCTAGGCCCTTGTAACTTGATTGATTACATATGCATTTGTGCTAAAGAATATTAGGGTTAGTGCTAAAGAATATTTGAGTGCAAGTGTTTTGTTTCGGTCTGTTGGTTTCAATTTGACATGAACTTCATCAAATTGAATATCAAGTAAAAATTTTGGAAAAATGGTGTTTTTCACCATTTTATTTAATCAATTTAAATTGGAGAATTTAAATGGATTATAGGGTGAATAAGAAATAGTCACCCAAAGATGGCTACTTGAAATGTTTTGGACTTTTCACTTGTGCCTAACTTTTAGAATTCTAGAATTTGTTACAACTACATAACCTTTTGAATTCTGTAACGACAAGTTCAATGATGGTTGAATTTTGTAACTAAAGAATGTTAAGGGTTGGCATGTTAAATGTTGTACCATATCAAAGAATGTCAAGAGTTGGCATGTGAAAGGTTGTAACTCATGAATTTGGATTCATGACATTCAAGTGGTGATCACATTCCTCCATGTATAAATATGTGACACTTCCTTTGTTCTAAACACACATTCGAAACACAAACTCGATAGTCATCTCCTCCTCTCAAAGAGTCATCTTTTCTCTAGTTGTAGTTGTTCTGGTGATAGATAGAAGGTATTACAAGTTTGTCGGGTGTTCTTGGTAGCAGTGTAGCTCCAAAAGCACGAGTAGTCGTTGTATCCTAAGAGACAAATGTCATCAAGCCTTTTGCACTGGTAGAGGAGGCATAAAACAACACTTTCCTCTAGTGTGTGAGACACACGACTCGACTTCAACACTTTCTTCTAGTCCTACATCCGAGTTGATAGCATAAAACAATATTTGTGTTCTTCGTTCTAAGTTGATAGCATAAAACGATATTTGTGTTCTTCGTTCTAAGTGTTCCAAAACACTCGATTCGCTTCCACAAATTCCCCTTCTCCTTCAGTCATGAGTGGTAACCAAAGTTGTTCATAGTAATTGGTTTCATGTTCATCATTTCATTATTTATAATTATTGTTTAATTATAAATTGGATTTATGTGAATATATATTTGCAATATCTAACCCCTTTTTGTTACAAAAATAAAATAAAATAATCAAATAAACTTCATCAAATTGAAACATTAAATCATGAAGGTATGCTAAACGTACAAGTAAAATCTTCAAAATAAAAATATGGAACACAAAACTATCCAAAATGTAAAAGCTCCCTAGAGTAATGATGCAACTAAATACTATTACAAAAGCAAAAACTCAAAACCTAAATTTAGACAACCAAGGCAAGCTTTGGAGCATTAATGGTCGTAGTTGCTGAATGTGGTGGCCTCTCTTCAAGATGAGGAGTTAATGGAGAAGACAATCCAGAATGTGCTGGGCTCAGAGTTGATGGAGTAGAGAATCCATAAGGTGCCGAGCTCGAAGAGGGACAAAACCGTCAGGTGTGGGAAGGCTGACCCAAACCTCGACCTTCTATCTGGATTCACAATGACCAAGAGCACCACAAAGAAAGTAATAGTGGTCAGGCCTTTCAAGCGTGATATAATTTAAACTGGAACTGTAATCTGCAATGGGAGACTTGGAGTTGTAGGATTTGAAACCTTGCTCGATAACCTCAAACACATTGTGGTAATGATTATAAGAAAACAAAAGAGTATCGCCTACGTGAAACTGTTTTGGTGAAGACCACTGGTTGTAATCAACTCCTATTATCCAACCACTCGATCCACCAACTTTGTAAACAGGAGAAGACAATGCAGAAGATGTCGGGCTCAGAGTTGAAGGAGTAGATGATCCAGAAGGTGCCTGGCTTGGAGAGATGACCGGATTGTCAATTGGTGTAGGAAGGTTGTTGACCACAACCTCGACCTTTTGTCTGGCATCATAATGACTAGGAACACCACAAAGAAAGTAATAGTGGTCAGGCCTTTCAAGCGTGATTGTATCTGAGCTGGAACTCTAAGCTGCGATGAGAGAGCTGGGGTCACAAGCGGTAACTTCAAACACATTATGGTAATGATTAATGTAAGAAAATAAAAGAGTATCGCCTATGTGAAACTCTTTGGAAGAGGACCACTGATTGTAATCAACTATTATTACCCAACCATCTGGGTCGCCGACTTAATTTGTAAGCAACACCAGAAACAACACTAGCATCATAACAAGGACCACAAAGAGCCACTGCATGCCACCAAAAAGACCAATATGCTACTTCTCAAAGACATTGCAAAAATAAATATGGGGAGAGAGAGAGACAAACCAACTTGAAAGAACAAGTGCTAAGCGCCTAAAATTGTGAGTAATTATCTTGATCCAACCTCGTCGTTTATATAGTGAGTTTTGTCTATATGTCCCAAAGGGAAATGGCCGGATTCCATCTCATTTTTATATTTAAATTCGAATTAGCATATATATATTATGTATCTGCATATATAAGTAAAGGTTTACTCTATTGTAATTGTCACATCCCAGGACCCATTCCGCCGTAACACGATATTGTCCGCTTTGGGTCCACCGGCCCTCACGGTTTTGTTTCCGGCAGCTCAGGAGCAGCTTCCCAGTAGGTCACTCATCCTGGGATTGCTCTAGCATCAGCATGCTTAACCTCGGAGTACCCATCCCCTCCGAAGCCGCTGAGCCACCAAAAGGCCTCGTATTAGATTGGATGTGGGCATGTATATATACAGCACATAACCCCTCTCCGTTTGGCCGATGTGGGATATTACAATCCACCCCCCTTGGGAGTCCGACGCCCTCGTCGGCACACTCGCACCACACGGCAGAGTGGTTCTGATACCATTCAAACACCCCAAGACCCATTCCGCCGTAACACGATATTGTCCGCTTTGGGCCCACCGGCCCTCACGGTTTTGTTTCCGGCAGCTCAGGAGCAGCTTCCTAGTAGGTCACTCATCCTGGGATTGCTCTAGCATCAGCATGCTTAACCTCGGAGTACCCATCCCCTCCGAAGCCGCTGAGCCACCAAAAGGCCTCGTATTAGATTGGATGTGGGCATGTATATATACAGCACATAACCCCTCTCCGTTTGGCCGATGTGGGATATTACAGTAATAGAATGTTGTCGATTAATCAGTCAATAGGTGAAGTTAGATGTGTAAAGTTCTATAAAAAAATGTGTTATGAAACTTCCTCTACAAACCAAAAAAATAAAAAATCAACCCAAAATGAACATCAGCCATGGAACCATCGTTTCAAGACTTTGTTCTTTGGGTGTGTTAGTCAATTTGTAACAGTTTATAAGTTAATTAGGTACAAAATGTGTGACATCAATTTTCTCATGAGGTTTGAAACATCTCTAGATACCTTTGCATGTTGGTTGACTTGGTTAAACATGTAGTTTAACTTCCCGCTAAAAAAATGGTGCTAAAAGGGTTAGCTCAGAACCGACCTAATGTTTGTTTGAATAAACTTCTATCAGTTTTCATAACACCAAATCATATATACCGATGCTTCGAATTTTGTGATTATATGAAAATTAAGCCCGAATCATACTCTTAGGTTGATTAATGAATGGAAACACCAGCCATTGCCCATTTGATGTGGCGCAACCCCAGTCAATCGTTTAAACTTAGTCATGGTTTAATTGGAAACCCAAAGTAACGGACTTCTGGAATTGTTCACCGATTGAACAAATGTAACAAAAATCGCTCCGCCGGACTTACCACACCATCCTCCATTGTTGTCCTCAAGAACGGACCAGATTTTGCAGAATAAATAGCTGCGCAGGTGGTGTGCGTGTTTATGCATCAGAAATACCAAAGGGAACATTCAAAATAGGGTTTCGAGATCATAGTTTCAGGGTGTGACTAATGAAGGAGGCCATGCTAGAGAGACCGACCTTATCAATTATCAGATGGATGGGTTTATTTGACGATCCAGGAGAGGAGAGAGTTTCCCTTTGAGAGGCCATCGATCAATCGCCTCAAAGCAGCAGAGTACGTATCCAGTTACCACAATCACTCCTAAATTTTTCAGTTGAGAGGTTTGATCCAGTGTTGGATAGACAGCTGACATTTGTGTATCGATAGTTTTCACCTTTAATTTTGCGGAAATGATTGAGGTCGAGTATTGCAGTTGATCGATATTTGCGAAATGCTGATGGATTTTTGTTGATGAATCAGTGTCCGATGGATTTTTCGCTGAAGAAATCGTTCAAATCCCATGGCTCGAGCAAACACATGAGGAAAATCTCTGCCGGATCAGCAGAAGACAACAGCCACGAGCAGCTCCCGATTCTAACCGACCACCACAGCCAGCCACTCCCCGCCGACCACCGCAAAGAGGTCATCGTCAAGATCGACGAGGGCAGTTCCTCAGATAACGTCAGGGAAGTGGACCCCGCCAAACATCACGGTGGTAGGATTTGGCGGGAATCGAGTATAGATTTCTGGTCGGAGGGCGACGGGAGAACTGTCGCCGCCGCCGGCAGCGGGGGCTTTCAGTTCACGCAGAGGGGGAAACAGATGACGCCGGAGGAGGATCCGCCGACGAGGCTGATAGGGCAGTTCCTCAACAAACAAAGAGGCTCCAACGGCGGCGGCGACGTGTCGTTGGACATGGATTTGGAGATGGACGAGCTACAACAACCACCGCTGGCGGAGTCGCCGATGACGTCGCGGGAGCTCAAGGTGTCGTTCCAGTCGCAGGCGCCGTCGGACCTTCCGGATACGCCGAACGATTCGGTTCGGCGGCGAAATAGAGACTCGGTGGTTGAGGAGGAACGACGTCGTAACAGTCGGTTGAGTAACGGCGGAGCCGACGTGGTTAAGTGCTCGTCAAACAAGTCGTTCCGGCGAGAAGTGTCGTTTCAGAACAACAATAAGTCTGATTTGTTGAGGATAAAGACTAGGTCTAGATTGATGGACCCGCCTGAAGGCTATGACGACGGTCGGGTTCCGAGATCGGGTCCGATGAAGTCCGGGATGTTGGGGAAAGGCGGCGACGACGACGACGACGACCCCTTTTTGGAGGAGGATTTACCTGATGAGTACAGGAGGGTAAAGTTTAATGCATTGACTTTGTTACAATGGCTTAGTTTGGTTTTGATCGTAGCTGCCTTGGTATGCACGCTATGTATTAGGGTTTTGAGGCAGAAGTACTTGTGGAAACTGATGCTGTGGAAATGGGAGGTGCTGATTTTGGTATCGATTTGCGGGAGGCTGGTTTCGGGTTGGGTGATAAAAATCATAGTGTTCTTCGTGGAAAGGAATTTCCTTCTGCGCAAGAGGGTGTTGTATTTTGTTTATGGGATCAGAAAGCCTGTGCAGAACTGTATTTGGCTTGGCTTTGTTTTGACGGCTTGGCATTTCATGCTAATCAGGAAGGTTGAGGAGGAAACCAATAACAAGACCCTAGAGTATGTGACTAAAGGCTTGCTTTGTCTCTTGATTGGGGTTTTGCTTTGGTTGGTGAAGACATTGATTGTGAAGGTGCTGGCTTCCTCTTTCCATGTTAGATCCTACTTTGATCGGATTCAGGACGCGCTTTTTAACCAGTATGTGATCCAAACTCTCTCGGGGCGGCCCTTGATTGAGGTACAGAATGCGGAGGATGAAGAAGAGAGGCTTAACGATGAGGTTAGGAAGCTGCAGAGTATTGCTGGGACAACTATGCCTCCTGACCTCAGATCAAATGCATTTCCATCTGCGAGAATTGGGAGGGCAGTGTCTGGGAGAAGCGGGATGTTGATTGCTGGAAGTGGGGGCCTTGCAGCCAAGAGTAGCAAGTTTCCGAGGCCAACAATGTCCAAGAAGTCAGAGGAGCAGGCTGGGATCACCATTGATCACTTGCATCGGCTCAATCCAAAGAATGTGTCAGCTTGGAATATGAAGAGGCTAATGAACGTTGTTAGAAAAGGGCATCTGACGACACTTGATGAGCAAATTCTGGATTCCACCGAGCCGGATGAGGGTGATACTCAGATCAGAAGTGAAGTTGAGGCAAAGGCTGCAGCTAAACAGATATTTAGCAATGTGGCTCGGCCTGGCTCCAAGTATGTTTCAATTCCTTCCCATTTTGGTGTTTTGTGTAAGATTATCTGCATTCTTAACTTCGGTTGACTGTATTCTGTGTCCCTACTTGTTTCTCGATGAACAATACATGTGCAGTTTCAATACTTTCCAATCTTTAGATATTTATTTGATTGTAGTATGTGCATAGTTCTTTTAGATATATGATCTTCAGAAAATTTCATCTATTAAACAAATCCGATCTACTCATTTTCCGGCAGGTACATCTCCCTGGAGGATTTGTTGCGTTTCATGGGAGAAGAGGAGGCTTTGAAGACCATGAGTCTCATTGAAGAGTCCTCTGAGACAAGGAGAATCCGCAAAACTTCCTTGAAAAATTGGGTGGTAAGCCTCAATTGTCAAGCTGACACTGGACAGAATTGTTAGGTTTTTAGGTATGGTCATGTTGGTCTCCCAATATGCCAACTTAGAAATCCAAAATAGAACAAGTTCATCAACCAAAACCGAAACCTAACAGCATGTAATCATAGGCAACAATTTCTTCTTTGACTGCAGAGACAAACACATGATCTTAGAACCTTAGCAGCCCCGGCCATCTCTTCAAAAACATTGTCTGAAGGACAGTTCTCCTCTTGTTTTGATATAAAGTATCATTTGTACATGTAATTATAAGTAACTTGTTAACTTGCTGCACTTGTCCAGGTAAACTGCTTTAGAGAACGGAGAGCACTTTCTTTGACACTGAATGACACCAAAACAGCGGTGAACAGACTTCGAATCGTGGTGGACGTATTAGTTGGCATTGTTATATTAGTCATATGGCTTCTTGTGCTGAATATTGTCACCAGCGAAAATCTTGTCTTTGCAACTTCGCAGCTTGTGGTTGTGGCATTTGTTTTTGGTAATACTTGCAAGACAGTATTTGAAGCAGTCATATTTTTATTCGTGATTCACCCCTTTGATGTGGGAGATCGATGTGAAATTGATGGAGTGCAGGTAAGTTTCCATCTCTACCTATATCGAATTTCTGACACCTTCATGTCTCTTGTCTAAAATTGTTTTATCAATGATTCTCAGATGATCGTAGAAGAAATGAACATCTTGACTACAGTTTTTCTGAAGTATGACAACACCAAAATTGTGTACCCGAACAGTACCCTTTCAACTAAGCCCATCAGTAACTATTATCGCAGTCCGGACACACAAGATGCTATTGAGTTCTCTGTCCATATATCTACTCCGGCAGATAAGGTTGCTGCTATGAAGCAGAGAATGATAAGGTATATGTGCAAAAAAAAATTGCTACTTGCTTGTTCAGGTTATTGTGTATTTCAATGTATGTTACTAATTATTTCCTATGGTTGCATCAACAGTTATATTGCAAATAAGAAGGAGCACTGGTATGCTGATCAAATGATCATCCTGAAGGATGTAGAAGAATTAAATAGGATGACGTTTGCATTGTGGTTGACACATAAAATGAACTTTCAAGATGTGGGAGAAAGGTGGGAAAGAAGAGCCCTTTTACTTGAAGAGATGGTAAGGATCTTCCAGGAGCTGGACATTCAGTACCGTCTGCTGCCTATTGACATAAATGTCCGCGGCATGCCTTCCACAACCACCACTGGTCTGCCTCCCTCAAATTTCTCAGCAACCACAAGCTGAGTGAAGATACAATCTAGGGAATCCGATACATACCCGAGGCCCCTTGGAAATTTGTAAAACCAAAGGGAAGGGACTAAGTTCATGATGTAGGATACTGTACAGAATGGAGAGGATGATGTCCATGGGACATGCATGGTTTGATGGATTGATCTCAGAAGTTAGTTGCCTACTTTGAGAACCCAAATTGTAAGTATATATTTTATATGCTTAAATAGCTTATGTAAGACCTGTTCAAAAAAAAAACTTATGTAAGTCTTTGCTACCATTTGCAAGTGTCTATGCATCTGGATAGTTTGTTAGAGGGAGAGCTGGAGGCGGCATCATTCCTATTCTGGTGGCTGAAGTTTGATTGCGATTGATCATCAAGATCTAGATCACTGCTATCAACTTGTGTTCACTCAATTTGCTTTGTCTATGAAGTAGTTAACAGTTTGACACCTTCAGATTAAAGATGAGAGATATTCATGATTATCTCCTCAGTACTTGGTGAATAAGATAGGATTATATCTATGGATATTCTCATTTTATGGTAATGTCTTTGCTTGATGGCCAAGTCTATAGTAGTCCTATAAATACTAGTTGGCAGCAAACATCATATGCAGTCAAAACCCAGATGCATGAGAGTTGGAGAGATTAAAAGAAAAGGAAAGAACGTGAAAGAGAGCAACAAAATTGAAACGAGTGGAAAGGAGGAAGAAATAATCGAAGGAAACAAATGAATCATTATGCCACAAATTAGACCATGTAACACTAGCTATACATACAGATTCATATTGACTTCTTTAGAAACATCTTTGTTTGTACAACATCAGTACATATATCCATGAATACAGCACATTTTATTTTCCTGAAGAAGTAAGATAAATGGATATACTTCACTAACCGAGAAAGCTAGCGAGATATAGCACTGGACAGAAATTGGAAATATGCAAACCTCCTTGAGCTGCTGAAGGCTAAAGGGCCACAAATTCCTCCAAATCCTATCATGAAACCAAGTGCCTCAAAAAAATGAAGCCACTCAATTTCATTCCCATTGTCAAGTCCATCTTCAGTGTTTGTAGTAATAGGATTTCCATTTGTTGGTTGACAATGATTTGGAAGCGGGGCACCACAAAGTCCGGGATTTCCCTCATAGGCAGTGGTGCTAAAGCCTTGGAGTTGAGTGCCTGATGGTATTTGTCCTTGGAGATTATTGTATGCAACACTAAATGAAGCCAAGAAATGAAGATTTGTTAGTGAAGCTGGGATTCCGCCAGACAAGTGATTTCTTGAGAGGTCTAATCTCTCCAAGTTTGTGAGGTTAGACATTTCGTTTGGAATCTCTCCAACGAAGTTGTTGACGCTAAGATCAAACTCATGAAGAAGTTGCAAATGACCAATTTCAGATGGTATGTTGCCACTCAGACTGTTGTTCCTGAGGTAAATTGCTCGAGGCAAGTTGGAAATATAGTTGTACTGCAAGTCAGTAACGGATGCATTTGTGCGTCGAGTGTAGACTGGCAATTCAAAAAAGCCATGGCCCTGCGATGCTTCCTTTTGGGATTGCAATGCTTGTAGTCTGGAAAGTTCCTTTGGAAGTTCACCGGAAAATGAGTTATTATTCAAGCTTATGAAGAAGAGATTAGGAAGATCTCCTAACCAAGCAGGTATTGATCCAGTGAGTCTATTCGAAGATAGATCGAGAGCTTCTAGTTTCTTGAGGTTGGACAACCATCTAGGTATTTGACCTGTAAGTTGGCAGTCAGCTATACCAAAAAGTCGGAGATTCTTAAACATTGAACCATTATTGTCATCACCACCAGGCAATTCTTCACCTATGAAATTCCCTGAAAGAATGACTACTCCGATATTTTTGAAACCCATCAGTGTCTTCAATGCCCCTGTGACATTGGTCAGTCTGTTCCGTGAAAGAGAGAGGAAGGACAAGGACTCAAGTGAAAGAATCTCAGGTTGTATTTGTCCCTCTAGATCGTTTAAGCTCAGTCGAAGCGCTCCCAGTGACTTGCATGAGTAAAGGCTTCTTGGTATGACACCAGTGAAGTGATTGCTCACAAAATCAAGTTTAGCAAGTTGACCAAGTATGGAGAAATCAAGAAGGGAGATGTTTCCTTCCAAGTGATTAAATCCAAGATTCAGTTCCACAAGATTTGTACAGCTCATCAAAGATGGGGGTAGAAAACCTTGAAGGTTGTTGAAATGAAGGAGCATGAGTTTCAATTTGGAGAGTTTCCCAATATGGGAGGGAAGTGTTCCACTCAGCTGGTTGAAGTAGATCTCCAAGATTGTGAGGTTACTAAGATTGACAATATTATCACTAATGGATCCAGAAAGCTTATTTGAAGGCAATGATATTTCTTGAAGGGTGAGAGCATCATAAAAATCACTAGGAAGAGTCCCTGAGAGATTATTAAACCCTGCGCGAAAGACCTCCAATTTCGAACAATTCCCTAATCCAATAGGCATCATACCACTAAATTCATTTTTGGAGAAATCCAAGATTTTGACCAAAGAAGAAGAGAGACAAATAGAGGATGGAATTTTGCCAGTAATAAGATTGTCACTGACATTCAGACTACTCAAATTCGGGGCATGCTGTAGGAAGGAAGATGGAATTGTTCCATTGAATAGATTGCTGGACAAGTCAACCACTCGAATAGAAACAAATGGTATTGACAACGGCAACACTCCCGAAAGATGGTTATAGCTCAAATCAAGAATCTGGAGATGACTCAAGGATGAAAATAGACCGGATCCTAAAGGACCAGAGAGTTGATTGTGGGAGAGATTGAGGTGGGAGAGTTGTGTGAGGTTTCCAAGTGAAGGTGAAATCACACCTTGGAGACCTTTGGAGGGCAACAATAAACTTGTGACTCTACCATTCTCATCACAACTGATCCCCTCCCAGTGGCAACAATCACTAGAAGACCAATTTAGAGAAGGCAGATCGAAAGAGGACCGAAGAGAGTCATGATCCAAATTGTTGCACGCATGGTTTGTAGAAATGATGCTAGAGATGAAACAGCAGAACAGGAGAGTGCAAAAAGACATGAGATGATTAGGCATTTTTCTCATAAGACAAAGCAAAGAGGAAGATGACATAATTTGATATGAATTTATTCTTTTGCCTGCAGATTTGAAAGTTTTGCCTGCTAGTCTGCTACTTATATGGAAAAGAAGCAACTGTGCAAAGGTCTACAGTATGGAGTATGAACTTTCAAGTAAAGTTCAGCTGTACGTACTCTAATTCAGACAAGGACTGGAGAGAAGACTTGCATGATCTTCATTTTCTCTTGGTTTTGAAATAGTACATCGACTTTGAACATATGCACTTGAAATAAAATTATAAATGAAAATTTTATTTGTTAGGCAGGGTACAGTCAAGGTTATATGTTTGATTACTTTGATATGAAGCTTTGTTCGAAGAAATTGTAGGACAAACCATTTTAAAATTGGGGATTAGAACCCAGGAAGGTTATGTGAAGTAACACATGAAACACAATATTGGAGGTTAGACCCAGGAAAGTTATGCGAACTAACAGATAGAGAATGATCATGATTTCACTTAATATATAATACTTCTGCAGCTGTGCATAGACTTTGAAGTATGCGTCTGCAGTTGTGCATAGACTTTAAAGTTTAAAATTCCAGAGTCCAGACAAGCACAGTACAGGTATCAGCTTTGATGACGACTTACTGTCTTACAGTAGTTTTTTGAATTTTTTCATTTCCTGAGGAATCATATTGCGCCATATCTTCCCTCGCAAATTAGTTTTTTTTTNTTTTTTTTTTTTTGTGGGGAAGAGAAAGCTATTGTGTGGTATTGGCTCAATTCTTCCATCCCCCTTAACTTTGGTTTGATAGGATTTGTGGTATTGGATTCTACTGGCAGCGGCTTATCAGTTTTCATCTCTCCTATTTGGCATCACTTGCGACATATCTCATCTATGCCAAGGACGGCGGCAACAGCTAGGTTTTGTCTTGATGACGGCAGTTACGCTAGATGAGTAGAATATGATGTAATTTTAGTTTTATCTTTAAGGTTACCCTCCTTTACCTTATCCTTGTGGATTAGGCTAAATTCAACCTAGCAATTCAACCGGCTATCTGCTAACCGCCCGCCAACCGCTGATTAAAAACCCGTCCACTAACCGCCCAATTACATAACGTGTTAATGGGCTGTCAACCTGTTAACAACCCGCCAGTTAGCGGGCGGAAATGGGTTGCATGTTGGAACCCATCCAACCCGCCAAGACCCGCTAAGGAATAAAATAAAATAAAAAATTAACAAAAATATTGAATCGTATTTTAAGAGATTAAGAAACAAATTTTTTTTTAAAAAAGAAAAAAAAACATTGGATTTTGATTAGAAGAAGAAATATTAAAACTAAAAAATAAAAAAAAATAAAAAAAACAAAAAAAATAAATACACTTTAACGAGTCTTATAAGGTTCCAACAGGTAACCAACGAACCCAACGGGTTGCACCCGCTAACCGCCCAACCCGCCCATTTGCCAGGTTGCGGCTAAGTGGTAAGTTTCCTTAATGTTATTGTATGCTTGGACCTTTTTTGGGCTCTTTTCCTTTGGGTTTATCGTTTACCCCTTTAGAACCATTAATGAAACATTTCATTAATTCCAAAAAAAAAAAAAACTAAGAAGTGTTTTTGAGAGGCATTCAAAAAAAAAAAATTTGAGTTTTTATTTTTACTTTTTTTACCCCACCCCATCCATATACAAGTCACCAATATTAAAGTCTACCTTGTTCCAATATTTCATTTCAACTATTTCTGGAAGAAGATACATAATGAACATCATTTATATATCTACACCACTTTACTGTATATTTATTTATCATAGTGCAGATAAAGATAGGCATAGGCTAGCAACATATGAAGTCTCTTTCTTCATTACCAACAAAGTCAAGCAACTGCACTCAACTTCCAACTGTGATACAGCCAAGCTTAATTTCTAGATATTACACATTTGATCGATGCACGGATAAAGTCCCTATGGCGCTACAAGACATCTATATCCAAAATGCCATGTTCACCTGATTCATCCACGAAGTTAGAGCTGATCGAATCCTTCCAATTAATGCTGGCATCTTTCCCTCATTACAGTTGACTGGATCGCTAGGTTTTTCCTTTCCCATTTGGATAGAATTGAGGTACACTTTATTGCAAGCCTTGAGCATTGCGGTGCCATTATAAGCATTGCAGACATAACTTAGAAAGTTTTCATAGTCCTACAAGGGAGAAAAGTCATTTGTTGAAGATCCCCAAGTATACAAGTATAAAACTCCAATCTCATGATCAATGAGGGGACAATGTCATCATATATTTTCTTACCATAAATTTTACAAGTAAAATGCAAATACTACTCCCGTAGGAACAAACCATCAACAATACAAATTAACTGAAACTTGATGGTAACAGTGGTGGGCTGGTGGCAATGAATTCATAGATAATCATGAGAAAGGAACGAACCTCATAAAGTGGCTGTCCATCCACAACTACCCACGGCACATACTGATGTGGAGGCTGAAGTGCATCAGTTTCAGCTGCATATTGTAGTTCAAGCTGCCAGAGAAGAATTCCACTTAAAATATGTTCCATTTTCCTTTCATCAAAGAAGGCATAACAACAAGCAAGGAAAATAGACGAAACTAGTACTTTCTTACTCAACAAAATAAGAGAACTACAAGAAACTTGGTATCTGCAAAAAACAGTCAGGAAAAAAAATGGAGGGCCAAGGGTAGTCTTGTTCAAAATGGTATGACCAACAAACAGTAGTGTCGAGAAAGTTTTACAAACATGATCGTGGCCTGGTGGCTATCCCATCATCATCTTTAGGCCATCCTACATATAAATAAGCCTCCTTGTGTAAACTAGCTTGGTGCCAATAATCAATATTTTTTCTTTACAGTTCTACCATGTGTCCATGTGCCACAGTTTAGACACAAAAGTGTTCATTAGGAAAAATCATGCCTGCAATGTTCTACCATTAGACAGACTTGCCACCCCTATTCCTAATAGTATCATACTTTTTGCTAATTTCTACGATTAGTAATATCTATTCAACTGGTGAACATTTGATATACAAGGACTAATTGGAAATATGCCTTCTACTCACTTGCATTACACAGATTTTATAAGCCAATATACAAAACAAAGAAGACTAACCTCTTTGCCAGTTCCACTATTGTAGCATTCAGCAATAGGTGTTGAGTTAAGGCCCAGTTTTTCATAACATGACTCCCACTGGGGATACTTGCCCTCATAAGCCAAACTCTCAACACAATAAATGAAAGGAAAATGATCATTCTGCAAAGAGGTGACAATGAATCAGGAGTTAGCATTCACACTAAAGCATTACTTAGTATCCCAAGAGTACCCCATAATTGGCATTTAACTTCACCCACCAAATAACTCTATAAATTCAAGAAGGATTAGCGAAGAAGAATCAGAATTAACTACAACATAAGAATCAGAGATTGTTCACGCAATAACTGTCCACCAATTAGAAACTAAAATAAAAGCTTTCCATAAATAACAATATTTCCAGAATAAGCGTTCTTTTTTCTCATGATATATGTGCACTTGGAAAGTATTTTGAAATTTAGTTTCACTCGAGTCTTACCAGTGCAGGCCAGGTCTTAATTGCACAGGCTTCCACCGTGTTTAATAAGCATTCAGAAGGACCATGCTGCAAACCACGAGAAATCACTCGATATGAATTCACATACAAACCAATGCAAATTTTCTGAATCCTAGAAATTTTAAGGAAAAAAAAAA
>NC_020493.1:21135115-21152578 GCF_000184155.1 Fragaria vesca subsp. vesca | reverse complement strand
ATCTAGAAAATCAGACAATGAAATGCCACCAGTTGATTTAACCAAGACACAACATCAAAAAGGAAAAGGAAGGATAAGAACCTGGCAAACAAAGGTGTCATTGCCTCTGAGCTTGGCATTGCCCCAAGGCACAAGCTTGAGATCAACAATAGAGATTAGATCATCCTCAAAGAGCTTGACCAAGTAATTCACAACAAAATTTGCGCTGTAGGGGCAGAGGGACTCATAGTACAGAGCCAAGGACACTTTGCCAGATTCCAAAGGCATAAAACTTCTAGCCGAAGCAGAACATGTGTGGGGAGACCATAGCAACAACAACAAAAACCCGAAACCTAGAGAAAACGAAAGGGTCTTGCTAGCGAAAGCCATGGAAGTGAAAGCTAGTCTGAGAGAGAGATATATATATATATAGAGAGTGTGGGAGAGAGAATGAAACAGTTTATTGGTGGTTTGATGAGGTAGGTAATAACAGTTGGTTTGTTTTGCCAGTCGGGAATTCCTGTTACAAACAGACCAAGAACCAAAACAAGATCAAGTCAGAGATTTCTTAGCTTTCATTACCCAGATTTTGTGGCTTACAGGTGGCATTTCATGGGTTTTAATCATTTTTTTTCTTTCTAATTTACCGTTTACACAAAATTAAAAATTACTGCGTCATCAGAGCTTCAATGGTCACACCACCAAGAACCCAGAAACAGTTCATCACCGTTCACCCTAAAGTTTTCACATTTCTACAGGCAAATTACAATTAAAAATTACCCAAAAGCTAGAACTAGCTAGGACAATAGAAAATTCATCCTTTTTGTGGGAAGGAAAGATTCAATTTTAATTGATCAAAAACAGAAAGATTCAATTTTTATATTGAGAAAGGAAAGAAGAGATGAAATTTGAACCTGGCAAGTGATGGTGCTGTTGGGTCCGACCTTGGCGTTGCCGTAAGGGACTAGATTGAGGTCAACGGCGGATATGAGTCCGGTGTCGAAGAGCTTGATGAGATGTTTGATCATGAAATCAGAGCAATCAGGACAAAGGGTTTCATAGTACAAATCCACAGAGACTTTGTTGCCTTCAGAAGAATAAGAGGGATTGGGAAATAGTAAGACAGAGCAAATGAACAAAAGGAGCTGTGCAAGTGAGGACCCTTTAGAAGCCATTTTGGGATTTTGATTTTGGGTATTTCTGTATGTAATTTGGACTCTGGGCTACCACTCAAGTAGTTTTCTAGAATTCTAAAATTTAATGGTTAAACTCAATGGTGCATGTGACCGGAAAAGGGTCGAAATTCAGAAGTAGATGAGGAGGGTGGTGATGCATGGCATTGGGACTTTGGACTTGGAATCTTATCTCTTTCATTTTTTTTTTCTGTTTTTTTTTTATTTAAATTTTTTATCTACGTTCATTAACTTGTTCACGTTCTGAAAACTTCATCGACTTCAAAAATTTGACCCTTATTCTTTACATATGTCAGTGAGACTTGAACTCATAACATCTAACTATCTAAGAAATCTGCCACAGTTTACTGACATTTCACATCTTAATTTTTATTTACTAGTTTGTTTAACAAGTTGAATGCAGTTGATAATCAATTTAGAGTCCTCATTCCTTTCTGCTCGGATTCGGCTACTCTTGTTTTGGCAAGCAAGGATAGACCTTCCTTGATGACACTACTCTTACGTCATACCGGAAAATATATGAACATGCTCAATCAAAAAGTTCTTGTTAAGTGTTTACCACACTGAACTTCAAACTAAAAGTCCATACCGACATTGTTTCAGCCATAAGAAACCCAAACTCAAACTACACGCAAAAAGTAACTAATAAGCATCTTAACCAAAATCGAAAAATAACGTAATACCTATTTATCCTATCAAATACCGACTATAAACTTGAAAAAATCTAACTAAACAGTAACACAATTACATAGGCCTCTGTGTGGAGCTCCCAGGCAAAGGTGGGAGATTGACCACCCTGCTAGGCTGCTAGGCATGGTGCCCTGGTCTTCGACGACCATCATTTAGCTCCAAATACCGTGTGCCAAGGGTATGCTCATGTTGTTGTACCCCATGAGGGGGAGGGGGTGTAAACACTAATCAACTACCACACATCATTTTAGCAACATATACAAATAGAACAAAGATATCTGAGCACCTTATGAGCAACGAGCAGATTATGAGAACCAGAAATGTGTTTGGCCGCACCCATTGTGCACTGGTGAGCAGACCTATAAATAGACCGGATCTGGAGCAGATCTACCTAGATCCGGATCTGTAATAGAAATTTTAGATCCGGATCCGACCCGTTACCCGCCGGATCTTTGATACATAGATCCAAATCAGGATCCGGCGGGTTAACGGATACCCAACCCATTAATCTGATCCGTTTATAATTATAAATATTTTCAAACTTTAAATAATAACTTCTTAATTTTATCATAAATTTTCATAAAACACTAATGAAATATTAAACAAAATAAAGGTTTACATCAAAACAAAATAAAGGTTTACGTCAAAAGTTGAATTACATGGCCAAAATACTCCTTAACAATAAACTAATATATTCAAAATACTAAACCTCCAATGTATTTAGCAAAGAGCATAAAAAGAACATAGACATCAGTAATCTTCAACTTCATCAAATGATCATACTTTAAACACAATTTAGACGTTTAGGTTATCCAAATAATTATTATATTATTTAATATTTGTCAATAATATTATATTTATAAAAATATTATTTAATTATTTTAAAACGGATCCGGGTCCTTAACGGATCAACGGGTCTAATTTTCGATCCAAACCCGTTTAAAAACCACGGGTCCGGATCAAGATCCGGTCCATTTACAGGTCTACTGGTGAGGCCAAAAGCCTATACCAGTAGGGCAGTATCGAGACGCTTTTGAATGGGAGCGATATTTATAAGAGAGGTGCTTCTAGGGGGTTTTTTTTTTTATCGTATATAACTTTTGCATATTGTTCCCCATTTGAAAATTAGATGTAAACAAAACTAAAGACCAATTAAAAAGTGGGTAATATAAATAAAATATGTGTTCCTATATTGATTCACATAAATTTTCAAGAGTCGTATATGGAAACACGAAATTCAAATCTAGACCATATAAAATTATCAAAACTACTAATGCACACAGATTAAGGAACGCTGGTTTTCAAATAGTCATTCTAGAATCCTCTAATACGCCTATAAGTAACTCACTCTGTAGATAATTGACAAACAATCTGTCTAGTTTCTAAATAGCATTTTGTTTCTTTAGAGAAAATGTTAAACCACTTATGAGGCATATAAAAGACAAGATGAAATATGAAGATGGTGACAGTTCTGATGTATGTGTATGAAAACAACGAATCAATGATTTACCAAAGGTACGTTCTATAAGCACTACTTTCTTTTATAATATTTTATTTTGTATAGTAGGGAGAAGACTCAGTATCGACGATCAAGTCATTTGCCGGAAATAATTATTGAATTCATCAACGTGGTTTCCTTACTTTCACAACCAATGCAAAGATAGACTTTTTACATATTCAACTGGATCTAGGCTACATCCGACCACATTTGGCTAGATCGGCTCATATCTAACAAGATTTGGCTATACTCTGTATAGATCTGACTAGATCAACCCTAGTTCTAGTGCCAATTAGTTGTTATCAACGTTGAAAAGAAAATAAAAATGAACAAAAAAATCATTCTTCAAATCGAACGAGATCTACCAATTTGGCTAGATTCGACCAGATCCAAAATGATTTTGCTATATCTCGTCTAGATTTGACGTACATGGTGTAGTCTGGAGGCAGGGAAGTCGACGACGGTTACTAGCCATAGGTGGGAGGAGCAATGTTGTCTTTCTTTTAACTTTTTCATTTTTTGTTCGTTTTTAAAAAAGTTTTTGTTCATACCTCTAAAATCAGCATTCGGATCTCTCTACTTAATAGATATTCAAATTACTTTTACAAATAATCAATTAGATATATATGTCTTTTTCTTTTTTAAGAATATTCTTACTTAAATCAAAGTATATAATATGCTTATTTTGGGAAGATGCCCATGGATTATATTGGTAATACCAATGCAAACTAGATTATTAGTTTCTCTATTTTTTTTTAGAAGAGATTATTAGTTTCTCTAGAACTTTAGGACTATTGGATTACAAATCTGCACTGTGGTATCAATTTTCCTATTTAATCAAATTATTTATTTGCAGTGTTATACAAATCCAATCTCAGGCCTAGCAAGAACAACAGGTAATAAGCAACTTTTTGAATATCTGGTTTATTTAGCAATGGAGATAGGAGATTGTTGTCTTGGAGAAGGTTGATCAACTTTGTGATCAATATTCGCTGGAGGGTTTCTCTAATGTCAAAATGCCTAGCCAAGTCTTCACTATTTGCTTCTCGAAGAGCTGCCTGTAGAAGACATCATCTGGGTTGATCAAGTTGATGCTTGCAACTTGTCATGTTGGGAATCCGAAGTTGTAGGTTTTAATTGTGAATGGAAACCGAGTTATGTAAAAGAAAGTGAAGAAAATGAAGTTTCTATCATACAACTTGAGAATCAAGAACGAATATAGAGACAATCTCCAAACAGGTTGAGAAGGGAGAGTGAAAAAAGTTAGAGAGGTGTCACTGTGTTAGAGTTACACTAGATAAACATTTGTTTGTGTAAATGCTAAATAATGATATTTGTAACTTCTTTCCACTGTGGAATATAATAGTTCCTCTTGTCCTCTGTGAAACAAACTGGTCATTTCTTAAGAGAGTAAACTCACCCAGAAATTCTTATCATCCCGATACACAGTAGAGGACGCATGATTTTTTTTAATGAATGTTATTTTCATTACAGTAGTTTACGAAAAACTCTATAAGAGAAAATTAATTAAAACTTCTCATAAAAAATATATTTAAGTTGCTCGATTAGCCATAAGATATTTAAAAAGTAATAATCAAGTGGGGCAATAGCCCCATTAGCTATAGTGTGCTCCCGCCAGTGCTACTGCACAGCTTATATGGAGGTGCCTCCAATAAAACGTAGACAGTATTTTAAATTGGCGGTCATGACAATTGAGCACATCTGAGAAAATGCCACAACAGATGCCCGTTTATATCTTGTTTAGAGAAGGAATTGACATCAGGTTGTGATAGTGTTGTTAGATCAGTTCCAACATGGCACTGCCCTAAGGGATAAAGTTTAGGTCAACAACAGAGGTGAGTCCAGCGTCGAAGATCTTGAGCAGATGTTTAACAATGACATCAGACTAATTGGCTGCGGCTTCGTATACTCTGTGAGAACTGAGAAGTAGAGGTTGTGGATGAGAGTGACACAAAGCAAATGAACAAGAGCAGCAGTACAAGGGAGAGAAGCAAACTTCCCTTTTTTTTCCAACTCATGTCCATCCTTTAACTTAGATACTTAGAGAAGCAAACTTTTATTCACATACAGATTGCAAGGAGACATGACTGGTACATAATATAAACATACATGTCTTCACCACTTCTACATGATATTTTGGCCCCTGATAAGTTTCATGCCCTCACAGCTGCATTTTACGAAATAAATCCCTTGCTCTTTAGGCTCTCAATGGAATCCTTGATAATTTGATCCATGGGGATGAAGTCTATACCCAAGTCCATTAGCTTTTTCGCTCCAGTCTTTTCCCTCAACAAACCAGGCTGAGTATCCTTTGGCAAACTGCGCCAGATAAACATGTTAGGCTTGAGCAATTACAAATTAATTTCTAGTCAAAGCACATGGAAATTCCAAAAACTCAATCAAAGAACTCGAGAGAAACAAAAAAAAAAAGTATGAAATTTATGTTCCGGAGGGATTGTAGACAAACCAAACCGGATATATAACACATTTATCCAACCAGAAACACCTTCTACAGGACATCAATACAGCATTTCTATAACAAACAAACCTCTAAATCACAACAGATGATATGGAATATTCCTATGCTAATCATGGATATAGCCGTATAGGTTGTGCTTAAGAAATGAGGCCAAGACATTTTGATTATAGTGTGGACAGTGGAGGCTTCTAGAGAAACTATCGTAAAATGTTTTGTTTCCAGTTTTTAAGTTGCAAATCCAGCATTTCAATATCTAGATAATTCTAGGACAAATATTAGTTTCAGGATATTGCAAGTCCACTGAATATGTTTCAGAACATAGGTGTACTGCCCACTTCAAGAATGGTACCAGTACAATAAGGTCCCAAACATAAGTTATGCGAAGAGTTTCAGTTGCAAATCATTTGCAGTAGTTTACCTGGGAACCTCGTACTCAGGGTAAAGTTCAGCTACCTTTGCCACAAAATCACCATAATGTGATATCGCCTCAACGCACGAGTGCCTACCAGTGGCTGATTTGTTCTCATAAACTAAAATGTGTGCTAGAGCTACATCTTTAAAATGTACAGAACCCATAAAGAAATCCTCATATGTTTCAGTGCAGCCTGCAGAATGGATTGCCAATGACATTGTCAATACAATTTTGTTTAAATGGATCAATACTCTTCTTTTACACATGTTATTGCTAAGATTAATTCCTTTTTGCTCAGTCCTCCGCTAACAAGGAGCAAGTACAGAGAAGTTGGCATGGACACAGACACCAAAAAAAATCATAAATTAAACCTTCCTGACCTTAAATAATAATAAAACACACACACACACACACACATATGCTAGTGAAGAGGCGTAGAGGGATCCCTTTACTGAACCACACATCAGAAACACAAAATTCAGGTTCTCCAAACTTGCGGATTACCACAAAAGACCTAAACGACCTGTGGTGTAATAGATGAAGATTTTTTCTTTTAAGAGTCTGAAAATAAATAATTTCTTCAAGCTCTCAGATACCAAAATGAACCTCTCTTTAACTGACATGTCTTACAGAAAGTATATTTCCACCACCTGAGCTCTAGTTTATCAACCTGCCACAGCCTCCATCATACAAAGATTTGGGCACTTTTAGATCATGTATAAAGAAGATGATATGCATATATCATGTTGTCACATGTACTGCAAGATAATATTCTCCTTCGCTACATACATGTCGTCAGATCATTACTAAAAGCATTTATCAGTTACAAACTGAATAAATGTATGATCTTATCGAACGCTAGACCATCCAAACAAGACCAGTATGACCTCTTTTTCCCAATAACACTAGTACAACTTCAATGTCCGAACCAGATACTATTTTCTTACACAAAGAAGTTACCTTCGAGAAGGCGCACAAGCATTAACATGCTAGCATTGAGCCTGGGCGAAATAACATCACCCATCACCGTCCCCGGATTCACCACAACCACATCCAGCCCCTTCTCCTTGGCAAAATCCCAAGCCGCTTTCTCCGCCAGCGTTTTCGACAAAGGATACCATAACTAACCAAAAAAACACTCAACACAATCAGCATCATATACTTCACAATTTCACCAAAACGCAGATAGTCACATAAACTCAAAAGGCATTACTCACTCCCTTTTTCTTGCAGTACTCAACATCAGTCCAGCAATCCTCTCTCTTGACCACATCAGCAGGCCAGCTAGGGCTGGGATGGATGGCCGAGACGGAGGACGTGACCACCACGCGCCTGACTCCAGCCTCCTCCGCCGCCGTCAGAACATTCAGAGTTCCTTTAATCGCCGGATCCAGAAGCTCCTTCTGTGTACACAATTGAAATCCGAAACTAAGAAGCTGAATCTGTAAGCGTGAATCGGAGAAGATGGAGCTACCTCACCTCGGGGTCATGGACTTGGTCAACGATGCAAGGAGAGGCGAGGTGGAAGACGCCGGAGCAGCCGTGGACGGCGGCGGAGATGGAAGCGCGGTCGAGGAGGTCGATCTGGAAGAGACGGAGACGGGTGGAGGCTCCTTCTAGGGCTTCTAGATGCTTCGTCTCGGCCTCGTCATCTGCAACAAGAACAGTGTTGAGTGGTGTCTGTTACTTCTGTTAAAAAGGGGAAATTGAGAGTACTAACGGAGGTTTTTGACGGTGGCGTGGACGGAGTAGCCGCGGTCGAGGAGGAGGCGGACGAGCCATGATCCAATGCAGCCGCTTCCACCGGTGACGCATACGACCTCAGCACCCTGCTTCGACATTTTCTCTCTTCTTCTTCTGTTTCTCTCGGCTACTTTACTGGTTCTCTCGGCTACTTTACTGGTGAAGAGAACTTGAGGATTGGTTTCCAAACTAAGGCAAAAAAAATTGCCCAGTAAAACTGTAAAATGATGATTTACCTCGACCAGATAAAAATATGTTCACTTTGTTTTTCGTTTTTTTTTAATCGATTAAAAGGTAAAACTATATCATTCTCACAACAATCACAACTTTATTTCACTGATTTTAATACTGGATTTGAGATTTCAAGACCTGAGGCGAATTCTAAGAATGATGCCCTCTAATAATCATTAAAAAAAAAAAAAGTACAATCAGCCATGAAAACATTAAAGATCGATGTTGTAAAACAATATAAACTCAGGTCTGGGCCTAATTAGGTATCAAGAAGCTAAAATTGAAAATGAAAATGATTAGGTATGTAAACATTTTGTTATTAGAAGGAACTTCATACTCTTTACCTCTTTAGTTTGTTGTTCGTTTTTCATCGATGATGATTGTCTATATTGTTTTGATCACAATTGTGCTCACTTGAGACATTTTTTTAGGAATGATAAAATGCAAGTAAATCTCATGACTGAAAATAAATATCTCTCATAGTCCTTAAAACTCCTTATGTGAAGAGGAATATTGAGTTTTTTTTTGTTGTTGTTGAAAGGAACAGGAATATTGATTTGATATTGATAACTTATGCCTGACTCTTTCTTTGCTCTGGGTTATGGTTCTCGATTACTATTGTTATAACCAAGTAAGAAGTTAACCTTGTTCTTCATCAAGTAAGAAGTTAACCTTGTTCTTCATGTTTCTCAGACTGTACTACCAACAGTAACTTTTCAATTAGACGCAGTGTTGACATGTAAACGCTGCAATATGCCAAAGTACGACAACAAGAATTTTATTTGAAACTTCAAGCCATTCTCTATAGATCATTTATCGAGTTTGAAGAATACATCCTCTGATGAAATTATGAATCTGAAAACTCTTGGTCTACAACAGAAAACATAATACAAAATCATTGACCTTCTAATTTGGCCAAAGCATCCCTTCGTGAATTGGGATAAACAATTATAACAAGAGCTGAAGCTCAATCTAAGCAAAACTATTTGTATTACTGCATATGCCAGAAGCTACATCTCTTCTACTGATTTGTCGGAATTAGCGTCTGCAAAAATTGAGACAGGATTCTAATACACTCATTCATGTCTATCCAGAAACTTCTCTATCAGCAACGAAAATGCGGCAAACCCAGCACAACCAACACAGGCTGCTTTTGGACCAGCTACAGAAGCACAACAGCAGAGGTGTAAGATTAACATTCATGTCAGGAAATCACTTTGACAGCAGGATAAATAATGAGAACTCCAACAAGATGTACACCAATAGTATCTTATTCTGGTTTCTGTTTTTATTTACTACTGTGATATGTTATCTTGCTACGACACTTATTCTATGATTGGCTTCTTTACCCTGTCCAGGTCAGGACTAGAGAGTGCTTCATCAATCGAAAGACCAAAACTCTAAATAATGCAATTCTTGGTTATGGATCTTAAGTGGAACTCCAATCTTTAACTATAGTACCAGAGAGGTTAGAGAGGTGTACAAAAACTAAACTATCGCCATTGTTTACAGAACCATCAACCCATTTTGGACCCACTTATGATGTAATGTCGTCTGAATAGAACCTTAATATTAAACATGATGCAATGAATGAATTCTTTCACAACTGTATTAAGATATGAATGCACATACTTATAAAGGATAAGGCTAAAGCAATCACATGAATTGCAATATTGGGTGGCGTTAATTTCATAAACATCTCCTTGGAGAAGTTATTAATAAATGTTGTTCAGCGATTGTGTCTACACTACAGTTTCCCAACCCTCAGTACAGGCTAGCGCCTAAATGAACAAACTATTAAAACAAATATTTCAACTCCAGCTTCAAAAGGAGCAGAGAGGGAAATTGATATGGTGATCTAGGCAATCAAATTGATCAGAAGCATTACAGACTACATCACTAATTCACTACACAGAAGGATTCATATTTCTGGACTTCATCCAAAATTATAGGTTATCTAGGTCGGTACATCAACGTATCACAATATCATATGCACCTCAATGATTAACTGACGGGGTAAAAAGGTTACCTTTTGCTGACATTGCACCTCCAGTGAAACATCCCGCAACAACTGTATTTGTTGTGTCATGCTTAGCCCGTGCCTGAAACCAATAATCCAGAGTCAGTCCAGTACCAGAGAATAAAAACCTCATCAACCACATATATATGAGTATGTTACATATTCCTCAGTACCTTTTCAACAACACATTCAGAAGCTGAGAAAAGAACTCCCATCACTGCAAATGCCTTAGCAGAACCCCAAGCCCTTGACCCCATCTGCTTAGCTGTGTAAACAAATTGCTCCCTTCCAGTCATTTGGTCTTGCATTACTGGGTTGTCTAAAGCCCCAAGAAACAAACCCATCATCAACCCAAGTCCACCACCTATGAAATCCCAACAACAGTTAAAGACCAAACCATCATTACAATTCGAGTTCAAGATCCTAAAAGCCACACTCTAAACAATTAATTTTTACCATCAGTTGCTTAACAAAGAACGTAGAAAATAGAATGAAACGTATTTCCAGTGGTTTACATGATGTTCATGACACTTAATATTAATTTTTACATGGAAGGCACAGTTGAATTCTTCATCTTCACATTCAAGATCAAAGTACAACAGCATTCCACACCTTCTAGTAGAGTTCACTAATTTGAGCAAAACCCTAGCAGTAAATTTGAACACAGACAACCTGCGAACATCTAAATGAACCCAACATAAAGAAACAACGCGGAACATGACGTAATGTAAATAACTCCATATAGCAAATGCATTGAAAACCAAAGTAAACAACTTTCTTGATGCCAATATGCTCACTAAGCTGAACAAAAACCCAAATTCCCAGTTCAAATCCACTCAGATGTGATGGAAAAACGACTAATTCAATGGAACGTTTCTTCTCTCATGAATTCCAACCCCAAGTTACAATCTTTACAGCTACACTCTAAAACCCATGAGTCTCTATAACCCAGAATTCGATAAAGAAAAAAGAAACAAACTTTCCCACGTTTCTTGGAAACCAAGCAGAGCAAAAAGGAAAAACAAGCCGAACCCAATTCAAGAAATGCAAGATACAGAGAACTTAAGCCATACCCATGACTCCACTAATCACAGTTTTCACAGCACAGTTGTTCATCATGTCTTGGCCGCGAATCTCCTCCGGCGTGGGCATCCGGATAGGCTCAATCTTCGGCGCCTCCTCTACTTCTCTGGTGGCTGCGGTTTCATTTGCTTTCTCTTCCGCCATTGGTGTTGAGCTTGAATTCAAAGCCGAAATCAACAGTGGCCCATATAAGGTTTTGGTGGTGAGAGGGTCAGGATCATTGAAGTTTGAAGAAGAAGATCAGTTAAAAGAAAGGGTTTTGAAGCTTCGCCGCCATGGACTCGTGTATGTGAAGCTAGTCGTAGTGAAGAAAATGTTAAAAGTTATGCCTTGGTGACGAGGCCTAGAACTTGGGAAACAATTTACCCGCTTTACTTGTTTTTATTTTTTATTTTCTACTTTATTTTTTGGTTTACGCTCTGTACTGTTGTTCGCTTCTCATATTTTACATCTGTTAAAAAAAAATATATTGAAAAAAAATAAACATTTAGGATTCAATAAACTCCGATATCATTAGACATTATCAAAGTTGGCTAGTGAGACTGTCCGGTAATCCATCATTTTGAGCATAGCTTCTAATGATCTGTTAGTGTCGAAAGACTTGAAACTGTTGTGGAGTATCAATTAACTAAAAGATGTGTGTAAGTACCATCACAAATCTAGAAATATGCACTAGCCTGGTAGTGTTGGCCCTATATAAAGTGACGTTGTTACATGCAATTATATCAAAGTCGCATAGATTGCTCGCTCGACAATAACCATTGCAAGTTGCAACCATATTGTTGCAGTGAAATCCAGTTACGCTGATTACCTGCAACAATCTAGTTTCCCTGGAGAAATGATCGAGACCCTCTTATACCTATTACGTCGCTTACTTGCGACAATCTAAGAAACCAAACTGGTTTTCGGCAATTCTCTCAGTGCAACATAATGATGAGGCTAAAATCCCCCTACAAAAGGGTTTAGAATCACATCAGGGAAATGGGATTTTGAAAACAAGGGTTGGACCTTGCGAAACCCTAGCTCCTGTCTCATTTCCGTGACTGCATCCCATCATTTGCAACGACATAAGAGGAGCCATCTCACTCAACACAGAGCGTTAAGCACATCATCATCTTCATCTAAGGTAAGACCTAAATACGGCAATCCCACATGTGTCCCCAATCCACAAGTTGAACAACAACCAAAGCATATTTCGTAGTTGACCTTATAGAGAAATTCCACAATATCCTCCACCAAATACCATTGTTTGCTAGGGAAATTATTATTTGTACCCGGAACACCATCTGTTTTATGTTTCCCTTTAATCTTATTGGTCCACGTGTTTTATCCTTATTTCTGATTGGTGTATTTAATTACTTTTTCTTTTCTTTTTTCCACCCCTTGCTGGTCCCCACATGAATCTGAGTTATATGATTGGCCGGGTACAACACCTGACAGTGCCACATGGTGTTCCGGGTACAGAGAATAATTACTCTGTTTGCTAAACGGAGAACTGTTCAAAGGGATACATACTCAAATCTCCACTTTTCCAACTTTCTTGTGATTCTTGTCGATCTTTTTAAAATCCACTGAGTGTATAACCAATCATGGTCATTACCCGCTCCGATCGAAACGTCATAGAAACTCCACCAAGTGTAATCTAGTACGACAAGCGCTGTCACCAACGACAACATTTTCACGGGGCTATAACATTTTTGCTGGCCACTGAGGCGGTGGACCTTCTCCCGTGGGCGACTCAGCCACCACTGCCTCTTCTTGCCGCTTTGATTTCGGATGGACTGACAGCAACAGGGATCGGCTGATGGTGTTGACTGTTTTGTTGAGTTTCTGGTTTCTTTTTCTTGTCTTTGAGATTAGATGAAGCTTTTAACTCTCTGTTTTCTTTGTTTTGTGCCTTGATGGTCTGTACTAGGCATCGTTTGGGCTTCTGCCTTTTAATGAATCATCATTAACAAAAAAAAAATACCATTGTAGTAAGCTAGAGCAATTGGCGCACAGTTGTAGTCTTATGGTGCCCTTTTCCAAACCATATCTCGATTTGATGGATCTGCAAAAATCAAGAGGACCCGATGAATTTCAACCTCCTTGACTTGCATCTTCCCATTAGGTCTCCATACATGCCATAACATACCACAAGTGGTACGCAGTTTCCCACCAAGAAAACTTTAGGCTGGCAGACACATTGATAGAACTCATGGTTGCAAAAAGAAGACATAAAAATCCTAACACTAGGAGAGAAAAGGAAAGGCGGCTTTTAGGGGAAAGCTATGTAATCACTTTATTTTAGTTGGGCAATGTTTGCTATAAGTTAGTTTTTATATTTTATTTTATTTTATCTTTATTTCAAAATGGTAGCTGGATAAATTACTAGTTTGAGACCGAGATTATTTTAGGTATGACCATTCTGAAGAAAAATTTTTACCCCCTCCTATTACCACTTCCAACCGAACAAAAAGCCAATTTATTTTTTATTTTTTAAATCTGCATTTAAGAGTCTCAAGTTTAAAAAAACAAAATAATAGAATTTTAATTAATCAGCCAAAGCATTAAGCTACCAGCCACTCCCACAGTCCCATGTGTCCTCCACATCCAATCAGACCCCTCGTCAGTCCAGCCCACTCTGTACCTTACCGCACCAAATCACACACACTACACTTCCCCAACCCTAAAACCCCTTTCTCATATAAATCTTTGCCTCTCCGCCGTTTCTCCCCTCTGTCTCTTCGCTCATCTCATCTAGGGTTTCTCCATCTTCCTCTGCAACCATGGTAATCCTCTGTCCATCTCTCTCTCATCGAGATCTATCTTCTGTATATGACTGTGGGTTTTATGTTGATAATTACAGGCGAGAGGTTTGAAGAAGCATCTGAAGAGGCTCAATGCCCCAAAGCATTGGATGCTCGACAAGCTTGGTGGTGCTTTTGTAAGTCAAATCCTGAATCCCCAAGTGTTAAATTTCCATAAAGCTTGAATCTTTGGCTTCATTTTGATTTGGGTTTGTTGTAATATGACTTGGGTGTGCTTCAAAATCTGTGCTTTATAGGCTCCCAAACCATCATCTGGGCCACACAAATCGAGGGAGTGTCTTCCCCTGATCATCATTCTGAGGAACAGGTTGAAGTATGCTCTCACTTACCGTGAGGTCATTGCTATTCTCATGCAACGTCATGTTTTGGTTGATGGCAAGGTCAGGACTGACAAGACCTACCCTTCTGGTTTCATGGGTATGCCCGCTTCGATCTTTGTTTTTTTTAGCATCTGTTTGTTGTGCAAATAAGTATCGATATCTAGGATTTGTGTTATGAATGTGTTTGATCAGAATGGTACTGAAACTTGTTATGTATTTGTGTGTTTTCAGATGTTGTTTCCATCCCAAAAACCAATGAGAATTTCCGTCTGCTGTATGACACCAAGGGTCGTTTCCGTCTCCATTCGATCAGGGATGAGGAGGCAAAGGTGGGTTTTTGGTTGATTATTGCTCTCTGTTTGGTTTTTCGGAAATCCAGTTATGTTTTAACCTTAGGTGACTGAATGATTCTCTATTTGGTTTATGTTACAACATTTTTTGAGATATGTACTTATTTGAGCTTCTGGATGTATAGTGTTGATAACATGAAATGTGGTGCAACAGTTTCTAATGCTTGTGAGATAGAATAACACAATGAAATCCATGGTTTGTTTTGCTAGGTTTAGTCTGTTTAATTCCCAAGTTTAGGCTATCTTGCAACTAGCTGATTGATGAGTTGTATACCTGTTTCACGTATACTATGCATTGTGTAGTTGTTTAGGTTAGCTTTTCTGTGTACCTTCGGTCGGTTTATTGACTGCTTCGCGTTCTATTTTTCATGTGCAGTTTAAGCTCTGCAAGGTTCGCTCCGTGCAGTTTGGGCAGAAGAACATCCCATATATCAACACTTATGATGGTAGAACTATTCGCTACCCAGACCCACTTATCAAGGCCAATGATACTATCAAGCTGGACTTGGAGACCAACAAGGTCATCGACTTCATTAAGTTTGATGTTGGAAATGTTGTCATGGTGACTGGTGGAAGGAACAGGGGACGTGTCGGAGTCATCAAGAACAGGGAGAAGCATAAGGGAAGCTTTGAGACCATCCACGTTCAGGATGCTGCTGGTCATGAGTTTGCCACCCGTCTTGGCAATGTGTTCACCATCGGCAAGGGTACAAAGCCTTGGGTGTCACTTCCCAAGGGCAAGGGTATCAAGCTCACCATCATTGAAGAGGCAAGGAAGCGACAAGCAGCACTACAAACTGCTACTGCTTAAACAATATGGTGGCAACTACAGTGTTGTTCCTATAGTTTAGACGGTACTTAGTTTGAATCAGTTAAGAAGTTGGTCTGTTATCAGCTTATGCTCAGGATTTCATTTTCATTTTGTTGTCCTGCTTTATGGATTACTTTCTAAGTATGAACACTGATGTGAATTTTATTATGTTTTGCACTTGAGCGAGATGTGTATTGAACCATTTTTAATTGCCTTGGCCTTTAAATTATACAAATATTAGCAGTTTTATTGTTCCATTTTTTATGTTTGATGAAATTCCTAGCATTACATACTCCTGGATTCAGTTCTTCCTTTCTCTTTTTCATAAACAAATTGCAAATTTTACTTGTTTGTTTTTAAGCAACGCAATTGTCTTATGGAATGGCTAGCTAGATGTCTATTTAACATTGTCATGGAACACTATGAACGCTATGTAATCACTAGGATGCTTAGCAGCTTAGGCATGACGACTCTTATCCTCATGGATGATAATCACTCATCGTGGTAAACTCTAAATTCAAAACATC
Source organism: Fragaria vesca subsp. vesca (assembly GCF_000184155.1). Classification (NCBI taxonomy): domain Eukaryota; kingdom Viridiplantae; phylum Streptophyta; class Magnoliopsida; order Rosales; family Rosaceae; genus Fragaria; species Fragaria vesca. The sequence goes on along the minus strand of NC_020493.1, from coordinate 21,136,411 downwards.
TATCTTAGGGAGGGGCCTGAATCAAAACATCTAATTGTAATTACTGAGTGTGTTTATATAAAAAAAATGAACGAATCATTTTCATATATGTATGTCGTTCGCAATCCATCAAAACAATGAAAACTACACTAAATTGGAGGTTATGTTTGCTTGTTTCTAACCCTGTGAATACAAGCCTGCAGCCTCCTGCAGCCTTGCCCCTTAATTTTTATTTTTTTTAGTTTTCATGCTTGCCTAGAGCAATGACGGAATGACCTATATATGAGTTCATTGAATTGTTTATGAAATGATAAGGCTGTATTGAACTCCTCGGTCAATGAATGAAATCAATGAATAAATGCCCATTTCATCTAAATTTATGCTTGAAAATATGTTTCACTTAGCATTATTCAAAATGGTATACTTGTTATCATTTTACCACAGCACGGGAAAGTGCAAGACGGTGATAGTCAGCCAACTCATACAAACATTATTTCTCATGTAATCATTGTATTATACATTTATACTCTATGTGTTACTGTTGTTTGTCACAACTACCCCATGGTTCATGAAGGTTGAAAAATCATGCAGTATGACTAGTGTAAATCATACTATCAATTTTGGACTCAACATAACACTAAGCCAAGAGCAATGTAAAAAAGAAACCAAAAATTCTGCTAGTTTGTTCTCTAGCTTTATTCATGCATTCATTTTTCTTTCTTAGCTTAGATCGATATATCTCATGCATGCCAAATCTTCTGCAGAGCTGCAGCTTAACTTATGCTGATCCACTGATACAAATCCATTGACCCACAAAGATAGCATTGCAATTGAGATTAGGGTTGATTGCGAAGAATTCATCAGCACTCAGATCAAACGCCTGCATGATACCTGAGCATTGGTTTGTAGGTTTTACCCCATAAACAGTGTCATACTTTGGTTTCCCATTCCCATCTGCACCATTTAAACAATCTATAGCTCAATAAATCTTGATTAACGGTCAGCGATTACAAGTTAAAACTTGAGTGTTGGAGTTACTTACTGCTGAGTTTTCTGCTCTCGGCGGAGGAGAAGACGAGGAAAAGACAGAGAAAAAGAGCCACACTAAAGATTCTCATCTTGTTGTTAGACATAATCAAAGCCATTGTTGATTATATATATATACACACACACGACCATTATCAGGTGCGGACGTCCGCACGGCTCTTAAAGTGCGGACGTCCCTCCTTTCGTTACCGTACGGCACCGGCGAGGGCGCGCCTCCACCCTAGCGGACTCCAGCAGCTTCCCCGACCACTTTCCATCTCCGGTGAGTCC
>NC_020493.1:21093684-21134943 GCF_000184155.1 Fragaria vesca subsp. vesca | reverse complement strand
TTGAATCTCCACCGTTCAGTTTGTTGGTCCTTATATATAGATCAATTCTGTAAATTTTCAGCCAATTTGGTGATCGTTAAGGTGTCGAACAAGATTAAATCAATGAATGAACCAAATCTGCCAAACCGGAACCGTTCATGCTTATAAATATAAATCATAGTTTTGAATGTTTTAACGATCACCAAAATTTCTGAAAATTTGCAGAAGTGATCTATTCATATAGAACTACATATTAAACAGTGGAGATGTGAATTTGTGATCGAAAAGTTGGTGTAATCCATCATCTCTCATATATGTAAAAAAAAAGGGATCCCTTAGTGGAAGGGCCCTGTATATCAGTAATTGTTTTACCTTATTATGACATGTCCAAAAATACTACATGACTGCTTCCTATTGGCCAAGACTACTAGGCATGTTGACGTGGTCCTCCTTGAGGACAGAAAAATTTCTCGTTATTGACTATGCTGTTGTAATTAGTTGATAGTTGACTATGCTGTTGTAATTAGTTGATAGTTGATTGTATTTTCATAGCTTTCCTATAATAGCTCTTTCTCCTCCTCATTGTATATATAAAGCTGTTGTATCAATTGATGAGAATTAATACATAAATATTTCATTCACAATTTGTTTATCCGAGCCTTCTCTGCAGCTTGGACATACACACATCTACAACATTAAAATATGCATACCTCCACTTCTTTTTGAGCACCAGAGGGCCACAAACTCCCCAAAATCCAACAATGAACCCAAGAGCAACGAAAATATGAAGCCATGGAACTTCACCGTCGTCATCATTCCCCTCATCATCTCGGCTGTTCCTGCTATTAGCATCCTTGTCTTCATCCGGCAGGCACTTATTTGGAAGTGGAGCACCACAAAGATTTGCATTTCCCTCAAATGCAGAAGCATTGAAGCTTTGGAGCTGCGTGTTTGCTGGTATTGAACCTTCCAGATTATTGTACGACACATTAAAATATTTCAAGAAAGTAAGACTTGTAAATGATAATGGGATTTTTCCGGACAAATGATTCCGAGAGAGATTCAACTGCTCCAAGTTCTTCAAGTTCGATATTTGATCTGGAATGTTGCCTGACAAGTTATTGTTGCTAAGCCCCAGGTATTGGAGAAGCTTCAATTGACCAATCTCAACAGGTATGCTCCCACTAATGGTGTTATTGCCCATGCTTATCGCTACAGGAAAGTAAGACAATTTGTATTGTAAAACCACTGCACCTTTGACTGAGTAAATAGGTAATTCAAGATCATCATCCTCTACTTGAGCTGCAGTTCCTTTCGATATCAACATTGGCAGTCTACAAAGCTCTTTGGGAAACTCACCTGAGAGGAGGTTGAATGACAAGTCGATAGCATAGAGCCTTGGAAGATTCCCTAACCAACTAGGAATTGACCCTGTGATTCTATTGTTTCCAAGATACAAGAGCTCTAGCTTTTCGAACTCAGATAAATATGCAGGTATATGACCAGTGAGCTCACACTCAGCTAGAGATAAAAATCGAAGGTTTTGGAATCCATAAAAGTCAACCATGCCAAGATTATCGGGCATTTCTTCGCCTACAAAGCTTCCTGGAAAGGCTAGGAATACTAGGCTTTTGCAATACATCAATATCTTCATTGCCCCAGTGAGATTGGTCAATCTATTATGACCAAGCGACAAGAACGATAATGATTTCAACAATAGAATATCAGGATGTATTTCTCCCTCTAGATTGTTTTGGGACATTCGAATTGCTTTCAAGGACTTGCATGAGTAAAGGCTTCTGGGAATGATACCGCTGAGGGAATTACCCCCTAAATCTAATTTAGTAAGCTGACTAAGTTTGGAGAAGTCAAGCACTGAAAAGTTGCCTTCCAAATTGTTGTATCCAAGATTCAATTCTATCAGGTTGGTGCAATTCATCAAAGATAAGGGCAAAGATCCTGTTAGATAGTTGAACTGAAGGCGCAAGACTTTCAATTTGGAAAGCTTACCAATACTAATAGGGAGCATGCCACTGAATCCATTAGAGTTGAGGTCCAGGATTCTGAGACTGTCGAGGTTGACAATTCTTTCACTTATGTCTCCAGATAGTGAATTTTGAGGTAATGAAATTTGTTCGAGCTTGGTAGCATTAGAAAAATCAGTTGGAAGTATTCCTGAGAGGTTATTGCGACCAGCACGAAAAATACGAAGTTTCAAACATTTGCCTAACCCATCAGAAATACTACCATTGAAATTATTGAAGGAAAAGTCCAATAGTTGTATCAAAGGAATTGAATCAAGACAAATAGAGGATGGGATAGAACCTGAGAAGGTGTTGTTACTGATATTAAAACTCGTCAAATTCCAAGCATGTTGGAAGAATGAAGATGGAATTGAACCATGAAAGTGGTTGCTGGACAAATCCAGCCTTCGGATTGATGGAAGAGAAAGGGGTAGTTCTCCAAATAGGAAGTTATAGCTCAAATCCAGGATTTCAAGACGACTCAAAGATGAGAAGAATTCAGTTTGATCAAGTGAACCATAAAGTGAATTGTGGGAGAGATTGATCAGAGTGAGATGTGTGAGATTTCCAAGTGATGATGAGGGAAAAAAACCTCCTTTGACTTTGAGCCCTTTGGAGGGAAGCCACACATGTATAACTCGACCAGCTGTATCACAAGTGATGCCTTCCCATTTGCAGCAATCGTTCGAAGACCAATTCAAAGGAGAAGATGGCATAAAAGAGGACCAAAGAGAGTCTTGATCGATTTGTTTGCATGCAGGGGTTGCAGAAATGAGAATAGTTGGGATAAAGAAAATGATCATGAAGAGGATGACATTGGAAGATAGACGATCAAATTTCTCTACCATGGTTTTCATTGGGGGAGCTATTTGGCTCGTGTATATAGATAGCTGCTTTGTGTGTATATATACACAAGCTAGTTAGATATTTCTGCAAAATTGAGTCAAGCTTTGTGTGTGTATATACACAAGCTAGTTAGCTACTTAGTCTATTTCTGCAAAATTGAGTCGAACTGAAAAAATTTAGATATTTTTCTTCAATTTTCATTTCTTTACTGATGTTTGAATTATTGTCTATATATCGACGTTGACTTTGAATACTAGCAGTGAAAGTCATTTCACGGCAGCTCCCGCAGAACCTGGCGGCTGCTATATATATTTGACCTCTCTAGAAGGATGTATGGCAGTGCCTGTGTACAGAATGAACTACCCCTCTCTGATATTTTATCGATCTCTATCAACCACAATATTCTAACTTTCGTATAATGTATAACTAAGAGGAGCATAAAGAAGAAAATGCACGTCGACATTAATCTAAGTGTTATTCCTTGATAAGTGATGCACTGATACATATTGTCAAAGTCTAAGAGATAACAAGACAGTTGTCACAATCTTGTATAGAACATGTCCATTGACATTTGAGATTTGAGAATGTGGTAAACTAAACCTTCTAAGAGATAACAAGATTAAGAAACGACTGTTTATAATACGTAGAGGAGGCGAAATCAGATCTAGCTCATCCTCTTTATTCATACAATTAATTCAGTATTTTTGCTTACTGAGAACGATGAATATGTGCCCTCGAGATCATTCATTTGGGTTGCCATCAACACAAAGCCATTGCCCCTCGAAGAAGGCGTCACAATTGCAATTGGGGTTGATGCTAATGAAGAAGTCTAAACTACTTATTCCGAATTTTTCAATGACACTATTGCAGGAATCACCAGACTCTGCTCCGTAGACAGAATCGCAATCTGCGTCGAAACCATGCACTCCGATGTGTTTACCCTCAGAGACGGAAATCATAAGAGATACCACCAGAATCAGGTTAAGAGCTACTGCAAATGTGTTGGTGGACTTGGCCATGTTCTTGTTTCTCTAAGTGAAAAAGCAAAGACTGATAACTATTTTTTGCCTCAGACTTAGGGTTGTACTTGTGCTTGTATTTGTGATTTGAGAGTGATGAATGAGAGTGTGTATATATAAAGCAAGCAGCATGATGTACTCTGATTCCTTTGATTCAAGAAGCCGACTAATTACTACATTTGATTCCCATGGTGGGTCTGATTGCATTGGATTGCTCATCACTGCAGGCCTGGGTACGACTAATTAACTTGGGTCATGATAATGATGTATATTATCAGCTAGCCGGAACACTCCAAAAGGGGTGAGCCAAAAAATCACCTGAAGCCGATCCTCTATTAACAACATTTTTGACAAAATTGGAATAATCATAACACATCACTAGGAAGTTTCACATTACGAAGTACAATGAACTATTTTGCCAAAAAAAAGGTCGTGAATTGGTTACTAAAAAGGTCGGCTGAGATGCCTGGATATATAAGTTTAGTATTGCAAAGACGAGCTAAATTAAACGTTGCGCAGTCATTAATGTCCGTGATTCTATAACGATTACATCATGCCTAACTTCTAACTTGTAAAACAATATAATGTTGCGCAGTCACCAATGTTCGTGGTTCTATAATGATTACATCTTGCCTAACATGTAAAACAATACGGTTAGAAACTCAAATTGTATGATTGGTCATATTTCTTAAATTATTCTATTTGTTGAACAATATCAAGCCATCATTTATATTGGTTAGTTTTCTGTCTTGTAAACCTTTAAATTTTGACTCCACTTAAATAAAAGATTTTTCATCAATTTGATAGAGCCGTCACAGACAAAAATTAAGGGTATGTCGATATTAATATAAGTGTTTGGGTATCACATTGATACATTTCAGAGTCTATGTATCAACTTGGCTTTTGCTAATTGTTTGGCCGTTGCTGTATTTATTTATTTTTAACAGGATAGCTGTATTTTTCTAAAGAGAAATTTTAAATACACATACCTAATTTCTTAATACACATCTATTGCTTAATACACCCCTCATCTAGTTTTTCATTTTGATATTAAACTTAATACACATCTTAAACTGCCTATAATACCCTTATATCAAAAATTAAGAAATAATATGTTACTTAGTATAATTATTATAAATTTACTATATATTTTGGTAACTCTTTTATGTATTTTTTTCTATTTTATTCTAGAAACTTTTTCTTTGCATCGTCAAATTTATAATCAAAAGACTATTATTACACAAACTCCAAATCTCCAATGCGACATCAATCATTTGGAATTTGAAAAAAAATATCAACCATTTTAAATTTTCAAAATTCACAAGCTAGTAGAAATACACTAGGTCACTAGCTATTAAACATATATACCTACCTTTTTCAATACAGCATGCCAGGATGAACATGTAGTACTTCAAAATAGTCTGCAAGATCAAAACTAAAAATGATACAAAAAGAAGAAAAAAAAAAAAGACAGAACCTAAAATGAAACCGATGTTAAATTGATCGAACAATATATTTGATTATTTGGTAGCAGTCGAAATCGGGTCATGAATTCTAAAAGAAGTTTTTTTTTTTTTGGCGTATGAAACTATGAATTGTGGAGAAAAAGTCAAGTTTAAGGAAAAGTAGTTGTTTCGATGGTTTCAGGATAGGAGATGAGACTTTTAATTGTGATTAATATTCTTTTCTTTTTTAATAATAGATGTCTGTTGTAGTCATTAAACATGTCTAGAATATTTGATGTGAAATATAAATTAATACGAATGTGTATTAAGAGATTAAAAGTGTGTATTTAAAATTATTATTTTCTAAAGAAAACAACTTAGACTTTGTATCTTGCAAGTAGAGATGGGCCTTGTAGGCATGTAGCTCGGTTGAAAACAAGATACGACCCGACCCGAAACAGAGAAGAGACATTAAACTCTGCCTCTCAGTGCTCAGCTGCTCACTGCCCACTGGTCGCTTCAACCTCGCTGGCTGCCCAGAATAATTTGCACAAACAAACATAACAACCAAACAGCATAATCCGAAATTCTAACTCATTTATTCCTTCTCTGCTTCAATTCTCCATTCTCCACAACCCCAGAAATGCCACCAAGTCTCTCCCTACTAATCCTCCTCTTGGCCACAATGTCCTACGGCTCCGTAGCCGTGGGCGTGAACTGGGGCACGACGGCGTCTCACCCATTGCCGCCGGCCAAGGTCGTCCAGCTCATGAAATCCAACAACATTACCAGAGTGAAACTGTTCGACGCGGACCCACTTGTTCTTGAAGCGCTTTCTGGGTCCAATCTGGGTGTCACTATGGGGATTCCTAATGGGTTGCTTAGGAGCTTGAACTCGTCCAAGAAGGCTGCACAGACTTGGGTCCATGACAATGTCACTCGATATGTTTCTAGTGGCGGCAGTCGCGTCAAAATCGAGTATGATCTGCTTTCTGATGAGTGTTGATTAATGGGTTTGTGTTTAACTTGATGATGTATATGATCAGAGATTCAGTGCTTTTATGTGTGTGTTACTGTGATTGTTGAAGCAATACCGAGTGTCATTGTTCGAAAGAATCAATCTTGTTGCTGCTTTTACTTGCTTAGATTGAAGTGAGATGGTAGGTTTGTGCTGCAGTTATTAGGAAATATGGTAGATTACAGAATTTGATTTATTTTTCGAAGTTGCGTTGCTATTAATTAACTGTGAATGAAAAAGTACGTGACAGTGTAGTTTTCTTCTTTTCTTGATGCTAAGAACATTGTGTTATGGATTGGCTTTGGTATCAAATGAACCTGCATAGGGTATTTGGAGGTGCTTCTAGAGTGTTTTAAATGCGAGAAGGATGAAATGCTAGGTGTCTGGTATTGGTGTTTCGTTGCTAGCTGGTGGCTTGAGGACTGAACTTTTAGTTTGATGGCTGCTTGATTTCTTGGCAAGTAAACACATTTATTTTATTTTGGTCCTAAAAAGCAAGATACTTTCTAAGAAATGAGATACAAGATACTATATTTTGTATCAGAGATTATAAAGAAAAGCATGTTGCCTCCTTTGTTGTCTCAGTTTTTTAGTGCAAGGTTGTAGTTGTACCAGAAACAATCTAATAGAAACTGGCTTCATTGCATTAGGACTGGTCTTTTGTTTACAGAAGAAAGAAGAATTAGAAAATCTTGTAGCAGGAGTTTCATAGGTCACCTGCTCAATAAACATTAGCCTCATTAGTAACTACATACTACTTGTTTTGTTAATTTAATCCAAATGCAAGGGACATTGCTCGTCCACTAGATTGTTGTTTCCTTTATTGGTAGCTAACTCGAATAATTCCAGGTACGTTGCTGTGGGAGATGAGCCATTTCTCCAGAGTTATGGTCAGCAATTTTACCCCTTTGTGCTTGGAGCAGCAATCAATATCCAAACAGCTTTGACCCAAGCAAACTTGGACAACAAGGTGAAAGTAGTGGTTCCCTGCAGTTTCGATTCCTTCCTGTCAGAGACTAGCCTTCCTTCAAAAGGACATTTCCGAGCCGATGTCAACAGGACCATGATTCAACTGCTCAAGTTTCTCAGCAAGCACAACTCACCATTTTTTGCAACCATTTCCCCGTTCCTAGCTTTCCAACAGAACAAAAACATTTCCCTTGACTTTACTCTCTTCAGAGTATACACCAAAGCTCGTAACGACAGTCGCAGAATGTACAAAAACAGCTTTGACCTGAACTATGACATCTTGGTTAATGCATTGTCAACAGTAGGGTTTCCTAGGATTGGGATTGTTGTGTCGCAGATTGGTTGGCCTACAGATGGAGGACCGAATGCTACTTCATATGCTGCAGAGACCTTCATGAAAGGCCTGATGAACCGCCTTCGTAGCAAATTGGGGACCCCACTTAGACCTCGAAATCCTCCAATTGAAACATACATTTTTAGCCTCTTAGATGAAGATCAAAGAAGCATAAGCACTGGTAATTTTGAGAGACATTGGGGCATTTTCACTTTTGATGGTCAAGCCAAGTACCGTTTTGATTTTACCCAAGGTTCAAACAGCCTCGTGAATGCACAGGATGTTGAGTACCTTCCTTCCAGGTGGTGCGTGGTGAACAATAATAGGGACTTGTCTAACGCAACTGCAAATGCATTACAGGCATGTTCCCTTGCTGATTGTTCTGCACTGTCTCCTGGTGGATCTTGTTCCAATATCAGTTGGCCTGGGAATATCTCGTATGCCTTTAATAGCTACTATCAGCAGCATAATCAGAGTGCAGACAGCTGCGACTTTGGTGGCCTGGGTTTGATCACAACTGTTAATCCGTCAATTGATAACTGCAGGTTTTTGGTTCAACTGAACACTTCGCTTTCAGATACTCTTCATCCAGCCTCTGTTTCCCAGTTGATTACCTTGCTTGCGACAGCCATTTTGTTACTTCTACCACGATTTACCTAGATATACATTCCAAGGAAAATTTTGTAGAAATTAGGTACCCAAGGAAATTTTTTCAAAGCTGTAAGGATCTGTCTACAGGTCCCTTGTTGTCTGTAAGTGTTGGTAATGTAACTTTGTAAAAGGTTTCATTAAATTGAAGTTCTTCTATGAAATTTTATGTACAAAAATAGGGTATTGAGAAATGAATCTAGGCTCCTCTTCTACTCCCACTTTTATAAAGGGGATCAACACTCCTCAAAGCTTTTGTGGCTTTGAATAAACGCGAAAAAAGAAACTGTGCTTTCTCCTTCTTTTCGGTCTGAACTGTGCTTTCTTCACTTTTGAACTTAAACGCAATTGTGAGTGCCCAAGATACTCGAATTGTTCCAATTTAGAGCATTTGGTGGAATCCATAAGCTTCTACGTGTTTACTTGAACACAACTAGAGTCGGAACTTAAGTGGACCACATTTCCGATCAAGAAATTGAGATACGTAATGGGAGTTCGGAAATGTGATCTGAACCACGGACAGTTTTTTGTGCACGGCGTGTAGATTCTCGGTTTCAAATCTTACCTCCCACATCTATGAGTATGACAGGATCTCTCGAAAACATGAAATGGGTTGGAGGCCCAAAAGAGGAAGCCCAGAAGCAAAAGAAACACGTGTAATTCTAGTCCAAGTCGGCGAGGACAAAATCTCATCACGACTTGACTACATATTCTTTATTCAGCGGACGCATCTCATTCTCAGTAGTTTTTTTTACCCTAATCGCTCTCTCTCTCTCGTTACTCTGAAAACCTAGATCATGGCTGGCATGTATGGTCAGGACGGCGGCGCCGCCCCGCCCTATGGATCTAGCGGTGGCGGTGGCTACGGTGGCTCTGGAGGATACGGAGGCGGTTCCGGAGGTTATGGAGGAGGCGGTGGATATGGAAGTAAAGGTGGTGATGGCGGTGGTTACGGTGGTGGAGGCCGTGGTGGTCGAGGTGGAGGAGGATATGGTGGCGGTGGCGGTCGAGGTATGTATTAGGATTTCGATTTCTTTGGTCCTGTTAGGGTTTTTTTTTTGTAGTTTTTCTATTAATTGAGTTTTAATTTGAGCTGTTGGATTTGTTCTAGGTGGAGGATATCAGGGCGATCGTGGTGGTGGCCGCGGAGGAGGTGGCGGCGGCGGCAGAGGTGGCCGCGGTGGCAGTGGAAGGGATGGTGATTGGCCTTGCCCTAATCCAGGGTTAGTCCTTTCTCTCCCTATGTAGCTTTATCTTGTCTTCTGATCTATTTATTTACGGTTATCTTTTATGAATCTATGCTTGCATATATAGGGTAGTTGTAATGTAGAAGGCTTTAGATTTTGATTGGTATTTACTCGGGCATCTGAATTTACGATTTTGAAATTGGTAATACTTGTATATAGCTGTGGGAATATGAACTTTGCAAGAAGAACCGAGTGTAACAAGTGTGGTACTCCCTCTCCTGCGGGGGGTGGTGGCGGTGGTGGAGACCGTGGTGGAGGTGGTTATAGAGGTGGAAGTGGTGGGGGCTATGGTGATAGCCGTGGTGGCAGAGGTGGTAATTATGATGGGGGTCGAAGTGGCAACTATGAAGGAGGTAAAGGTGGCAGTTATGATGGGGGCAGAGGGGGTGGTTTTGATAGTAGAGGTGGAGGTGGTAGTAGAGGCGGTTCTTATGGTGGTAGCCAAGGAAGAGAAGATGGCGGGTATGGTCAGGCTCCTGCTGCTCCTCCATCTTATGGTGCAGGTGGCAGTTACCAACCGTCATACAATGCCAGTTATGGAACAGATGCAGTGCCACCTCCTACAAGTTATACTGGTGGGCCTGCTTCATATCCTCCATCCTATGGGGGTCCTGCAGGTGGTTATGGTGGTGATGGTTCGGGTGATGCAAGGAGTGGTGGCCGAGGTGGCCCTCCTGCTAAATATGATGGCGGATATGGTAGTGGTGGTGGTCGAGGTGGTTATGGAAGTGCTCCTGCTGAGGCCCCGGCTAAGGTGAAGCAATGTGACGAGAACTGTGATGATACTTGTGACAATGCTAGAATCTACATATCAAATCTGCCACCAGATGTCACAGTTGAGGAACTGCAAGCTCTTTTTGGAGGCATTGGACAAGTAAAATCCATATCTTCTTTCGAACTTTAGGAACCATGCAGTTTTAAATTTCAGTTTTAGTTGTTTTACGCCTGGGTTATTTGTAGCCAATTTTCAATTACCTCCTCCTAGCTTCAGTATTTGCATTTTGATTTAGTCATTTTTATGTTGTTTCATCAGCATAACTACAGCTCTAGTTATTATTTCCAATTGATGGATGATGAATTTGTAACAAACTTTACTAGACATTTGTAGGAAAAGTAATGAGCATAGTGACTAGTTAAATCTTTTTTTGTTTCTTCAGAAGTTGGTTAGGCCTTGATGTGGTTAGCTCATGCAAAGTTATTGTTGTAGGTTGGAAGAATTAAGCAGAAACGTGGGTACAAGGATCAGTGGCCATATAACATCAAGATTTACACAGATGATTCGGGAAAGAACAAAGGTGATGCTTGTTTAGCATATGAAGATCCAAATGCTGCACACTCAGCCGGCAGCTTTTACAATGGTAATTTCTTGTTGTCATTCTGCATGCGGTGATGCTTTTGTAGGTTCTATGTACTCACATGTGCTATGCTCACAGGTCATGACGTTAGAGGCTATAAAATTAGTGTTGCAATGGCAGAGAGGTCGGCACCTAGGACTTACGACAATGGGTATTTACCTATCAACTGTTTCTAATTTGATGTGAAGTTCAAATGAACTTGGTAAAATATTTGGGCATTCTTCTTTCAACTTAGCCAGTCACAGTACGAGCATTATGCTTTCTGATTTGCGGTTTGCTTAGTCACCATGCCTTTTATTTTTGGGATAGATTCATTGTTATGGCTGAGTTGATGGTTTATTTCCTGCGGGACATGTCTTTTTAAACCAGTTTCTGGTTTCAATGGCTTGATTGTTGTAGACAATGCAAATATCATCTTCAACTGTGTGCTGACTAATTTGTTTGTGATAACAGTGGTGGTAGAGGTGGTTATGGGGGTGGTGACAGGCGCAGGGATAACCGAGATGGTGGCCCTGACAGACATCAGCATGGTGGAAACCGTTCGCGTCCATATTGAGAGAATTTCCAGATCAAGCACATTTTATGTAATGAGAATTGTTGTCTTGAGGATTTTTGTATTCGTTTTGGAGGGATCTTAAACTGGAGACTAAGAGGTAGGTTGTTCAATAACCCTGGGCAATACCTCTGTCCTCTAATTCAACTACCCATACCTGGAAGGGTTTAAATTATAGGTGCTTTGGATTGATTACGTTGTGTGAATGTTTTTTTTAGAGACAAGTGGATAATCTCCAAATTGCTTGCTGCTAAGGTAGGTGTATTTTTCAGGTGAGTGCTGCTCTTTCGCAATTCTTATTTAACACTTGCTTGGAGACTATCCAGCCTCTGCACTGGATGTTTGATTGCATCTGATCATTTCATATATATTGTGAAATGCATGATCATGATTATGTCTATGCATGCATGTTCTGGCCTGGATTTTTGGTCCTAAACTTGTAATGCATCATCATTATTAGTCATGTTGTACTTCAATAAAAAGTTATGTTGTACTTCAATAAAAAGACCACGCTATGTTTAAGATTATGTATTTCCTGTGTTTGATTTATGATATTAAGTGGTATGTTTTTAGGTTGGCAACTAAAAACATGTGGCATTTAAGAGATGCTTATATGCTTATATTGCTATGCATCATTATGGAATATGATAGAACATCAGCATATAGGGATCATTCTGGGTAATAAAGTTGTAGATTATGGTTAATGCACATAAATGGATGGTATTGTGGATCTGCTCCTTAGCACTCGCAGTCTTCAGTCTTATTTTGGGTGGGGTGAGCAAGGAACCATGCATAGCTATCTCATCTACGAGTACTCCATGAATGGTGGTTATTGCTTGTTTGATACTAACATGGAGAACTATTATGTTAGGATGGGCATCACAGAAACGTCAAGCTAGCTCATATTCATTCGAATGTAAATGTGAAACATGTTTGAATCTAGTTTAATCCATTGTCCTTTTCTTTTTTGTTGTTGAAGGCAACATGTGGAATTTGATGCCCTCCCACCGAATCCTTTGTTCTCTCACCTGTTATCTAAAGAAACAATTCAGATTCAGGAGTAAATAGGAATGTTCACGTTCAAGTATCCACTTCTCAAATGATTGAATCATTAAAATTGTAGCGATTTTTTCTTTTGGTCAAATAAGCAATTGATATACAAGTTGAACTTACGACATTTTCACTAAGGAGATATTTATGTCACTAGACCACACAGTAGGAAAAATCATACCGACTTTTCAATTGGCGATCTAGAACTATGGATGCTATTTACATCAGTCTGCTACACTAAACTGAAAATACACGAGTTTGGCATGCCATGAACAAAGGTCCGCAAATCTATCCTCCCACATTGGCCGATGATCTTGTGTTTGGTTAGTCACCTGACTCACTTCAATCAGAAGGCAGGAAAAGTAGTATGACAAACATATATTAAACCCAAACAGGGAACCAAACTGCGGGGCAAGAACTTGACTCTTGTATTCTCAGCCAAAACTTTCTGCAAATGTTGAGAAATTACATTTTGAAGATGTACAAACAGGACTCTGGTCTGGATGTCTAGATTCCGGTCTTCCGACTTCCGAGTGCCTTAGAGAACTATTATCTCTGTACACGTGTTTGTTGACTGTCATAGTGTGGCTTTTGCACAGAACCATACTGAGGGGTGCCATCAGCACTACCCTGACCCTGAAGTACAGATGAATATGTTGCTTCAAGTTTGAGGAACAGAAGATGGAATGATACTTCAATAATAGTTGAATACACAGCAGGATAGACACCTTAAGATTTTTCCAAATAGCTTAGCACCTTGTAGTAATTTGGGCAGTGTTCCTAAGAAAGAGAACCAATGTTTTTTTGTTATCCTCTCAACTTCAAGATTTAACAGCTTCAATCTCAGTTTCTATCTTTAGATGAATATATACGTTTATTTATATTCATCTGAAAGCGGTTCATCTATGGTAGTCTATCTATGGTAGTCTATGGCGATCTTAAGATACCAAATGAGGACCCAGTAATCATATCCGACTAGACGGTTGCGTTTCCAGACATTTGATTAATCAAATTGGAAACGTAATTTTGTGACTTGCTATCTATCCAGCGAAACAAGAATAGCTTTCGCACTCGCCTCCATGTTATCATATGCTCTTTAAACTAATACCCACATAAACAGATATCAATTGCATTCTGGTTATGATTTCAACCATAATGACTCGTAACAGATATGAGAAGAAGTAGATGGAAAACATCAATAAGCCAAGGTCATACACATACCTGATGCACAATATAAGGGTCAGGGTATGCATTTCCTCCGTAGAGCATTTCAGCATTGCCATAAGCCATAGGGTACCCGGAACCTGCAACTAAACAACAACCCAAGCCTATCAAAAACTCACATGCTGCAGCATTGGCATATCTAAATCGAGCTGAAAAAGACATCTACACTATCCCCATTTAAATTTCACTACTATTTCACCGATGATCTATTTCAAATACTATATCAAACACACTATCTCTAAAACAATGACGGCTCAATGGAGATAAACACACAATATTTGAAAAGAAACAATCACCTGGATTTGCTGCTGCTACTGCAGCCCTTGCTCTCTTCTCCGCATTTGCCAACTCCCCATGAAGCTTTTTGATTTCGAGAGCCAACGCAGCCATATAGTCCTCCATAGCTTGACGATGCACAAGGTTACTGGCTCTTGTTTTCTTCTCAATCTCAATCGCAGCCCTAAATGTTACAAAATTTCAAAATTTCAAATCAAAATCTCGGCAATTTCATACTTCTCTCACAAATTTAAAACATGATTCGAAATTTTACCTTCCTTTCTCAATCTCCACCTTCAATGTCTTAATTTCGTCCAGTCTGGCTTCGAATTGCTTCGACTCGTCGGACCTAGTCCTCTCAATCTCTCCTTGGATCGTCTTCAACTCGGTCGCGAGCTCCATCCTTGAAGCGCTCAAGTCCTCGATGTCGTTCAGGACCACACTCAGCTCGGCCTTCATGGCGTCAAGGCCGCGGAGCTCGTCGTCCAGCTTCAACGACCTGTCGTATACCTCCCGCACTTCCGCGTTCCTCTCGGATTTGATTTGGCCGGCCACCGCCTTCAGGTTGCGGAGGTCGCTCTGCGCCGAAGTCAGGTCCTGCTTGAGCGCCACGTGTGTGGCCGCGAGGCGTTGGTTGTCTATGAGGAGGGACTGGATCTCGCGCTGCTGGAGATCGACGCGGTCCTCGAGGGCCGTCGTGTTGACGATTTGAGGGAGGCGGTGGAGATGCCGAGGCTCTCTTCCGGCCATTGCTGATGTCACTGCTTTGGCGCGACGACGGCGACGACTGTTACTGTATGAGAGATCAGTTTCGGTCTTTTGCCTAATTGGTTTTCGGGTGGACAACAAATTGTGCCTTAAACGACTTTTCCTTTCGGTTTTTTTTTAGGTGCTACTAGATGTACCCATCAAATGACTAAGCAGACCCAGTAATTAATTATCTTTTAATATTACCCCTTATTATAATTTATTAAAACCAAATGTAAAATTAAATCTTTGTTAAAAACAAAATAAGTAAATAACTGTATTGGGGTGTCCACCTTTTTCTTCCATTTTCTCAGATTTGAGATTTCTTCAATTCGTTTTCCCCATAATCCAAAATTGAATCCCTAGGACCTCCACCTCCATGTTGTTATTTCATGAAATTAAGGAATGGCTCATCAATCATCCATACATATAATTCAGAGATGTTGACAAATCCTTCAAAGAGAACAAAATCCATGCCACAAACCTCTGTAACAAAATGGTTCATACTCATAATCATCCAAATATCCAATGAGTTGAAATGCATCGTAGAATATCAATTAAATAATCAATTATGATAATGAAACTTGTGAGAAAGAGGATTGATCTTCAAGGATGATCTAGAACCCAGGAAACCTCACAAACCAAGGTCTACAGATATTTCTTGTATAGTGGGACTCAATTGCATAACTGAAGATATGGAACTGAAAGAAAGAAATAATAGAGATTGAAGACAAGAGATGGTAGAGGAAGATTTATGACGTCATAGTGAATTGTTTTTTGTTGTTGTTTTTCTTTTTGTCAACAAATTGTTATTTTCTAAAGGGATTTCTAAAATTTCAGGTTGTTAGAAAATATGGGTAGTATCGGAAGATTAGAGGCAAAAGTTTCACTGCTGGGTTTACTTAGTCATTTGCTGGGTACATTTAGCAGCACCCTTTTTTTTTTTCCTCAAACCATTTTGCGGGCAATTCTGAATTTGATGTACGCTGCAAGTCTGCAACAAATAATTTGGACGCACACAAATACTTCTTAATTTATTAAAAATCTTAGAGTTAGCGTACAAAAATAGTCATTTAAGATCAAATGATCTAATGTCTGATTGCCCAGTACCACTTAGTCTCCCTTCTGTAAGTAGATAGACTCGTTATAGCATTTAGGAGGTCGTGAGTTCGACTCATACAGACTCGTTGTAGCATTTAGCATGTCGTGAGTTCGACTTAGACAGACTCGTTGTAACATTTCAGTCGTTTGTTTGATAAAAAACTAATGTCTGATTTTTACGGCACCTCTCATACTAATCAAACTCCACTAAAACCAATAGTGTTAGGGTGAAAATTGAATTTGGATGGCAAAAAAATGTTGCCAAATCAAGTTACCACCAATAACCCCTATTTGCGGTTCATATATAAACCCTAGAACAAAAAAGAAAACTGAAAAAGTGAAATCTCATCCTCATCATTTCCCGCCAAAATGTCAGAGCCGTTTCGTTCACTCGTTTTGAACAGAAGGTCTGATCTTTTATCTTCTTCTTCAATCTTCCATCTCTCTCTCTCTGTATTAAGAAGCTTAAATTTTGCAGATTCGGCGATGAGACTCTTCGCGTTCTGGAATCGATTCTGGTTTCCAAGGACGTCAAATCCTCCATGGAAGTCCGATCCGGCTTGATGCAGTTCATGAGGTCCGAATCCCTCTCCGTTCTCCGAGAAATCTCTGAGAAAAACGTCGCGGAGAAGCTTCTCGTTCTCGAATTTCTCGTTCGCACTTTCGCGCTCGTCGGCGATGTTGAGGTATCTCCTCTCAATTTCGTTGTTCTCAAGCAGTCAAAAATTGAATTTCGAGGATTAAATTATTCGAATTTAGTGTTTTTGATGTTGAATTTGTGGATCGGTTTGTGTTTTGCAGAGTTGCTTGGCTTTGAGATATGAGGCTTTGGTTTTGCGAGATCTCAAGTCTACAGCTCAACAATGGCTAAAGGTGCCACATCTGGAATGGCTCAACTTTGCTCAGCAATTACTGGACAACGGTTTCTATTCGATTGGGGCAAAGGTGTGTGTGATCGTCCTCATCACTCTTGGCTATTACTTCTTTATTGTTAAGTTGTTTGTAATTCTCAATTTGCGCTAAACTAAAATCGAAGGGAAAGAAAGAAAACATACTTATGCGGAATGTTTGTGTTCTGAGACTAAATGATTGATCATCGCCACTATCACTGTTGCTAAATCATTTTTGAACAGTTGCTTGAATGGCTCATGAGGAATTTGGAGCAAATGAACTTGTTGATAATATTTTACTTTACTATAACTTCATTCGATCTTTGTTATTTTCTGTGTTTATTCCTCTTTCCCCCAATGTTTAGAATGAGCTGGTATTTCGGTGTAATGTAATGCCTTTTTATCTATCAGATGAAGTTGGAGAAGATATTCAAACTTACTTGAACTATGGAAATTGTGGTGTGTTTGGTCACTTTGTTGTCACTTTGTCCATCCTACGCATTGGTCTTCAATCTTGTACCCTATCCTACTATAGTTTTCATATGATCTTTGTTATGGTTGTGTTTATTGCTTGTTCTATCAGTGTCTAGAATGATCTGGTACAATAAATCATGGGTAGGATGTTGGCTGTGTAATATGAAGCCTTATTGTCTATCAGATGAAGTGGGAAAAGATGTGCATACCTATTCCAATCATGAATGTTCATTTTCATATCAAATTAGGAAGTTGTGGTGTGTTTGGTTACTTTGTCCAACTTACAGATTGTTCTTCAATCTTGTAATTAGAATATCATAAGACTTTGAGGTCTGTCCTTGTTTCTAAGCTTTTGATGTACTGTTACAGGCTTGTGAAAATGCATTGAGATCCCTTAAGGGGAAGTCTTCTGAACAGTCTACAGCAGATGGAGTTCACCTCGAGAGGATATCTACTGAATACCCAAAAACAGATGAAGTCTTGGAAAATGAGCAAGTTATGGAAAAGATAAAGAGACTCAAAGAATGTGCCATGTCATCTGCTTCTTCTCACTCAGGTATGTTTTTGTAATTGGATAATATCTCGAACATTTCTGTTGAATTATATTAAGTTTGGTATATACATGCCAAGTAATTGCAGTCAATCTATGGAGTTAAGTATTTCAATATGTAGTTGTTGTTCTAGTAATAATGCTGAATTGCCTGCCTTGACCACAGTATAATCTAATCGTGATAGTCCATTATCACTGCATCTAAAAATGAGAGGGTTTGTATTCAAGGGAAAAGAACTTTAAGTTTTCACCTAAAACAGGTAGTGATAAAATGTAAGTACAGGCAGTGAGAGCTGCGGTTCAGAAATCACTGTTAATAGATACAATAATCATTCTTCTCCAGAAGATAAGACATAAGACATCTTAACAAGTTACCATTCAACTCATTGATAAATGAGTGTTTGATTAATTCCGTCTATAATACTCTGTATCAAATGCTAGTGTGCTACTACATCACATCCAAGAAATCTAACCGACCTTCCTATCTCCATAAACATTGTAGGCAAGAGCTTGAAATTTTGTCTCGAGGGTTTAGATAATTAAAATGTTTGATACTGTAAATGTTCAAATACTATGATCAGGACACTGTCTTGTGATTCTTGATCTCAGACAATCCACAGTGTGCTTTTTCGTTGTGGTTTGTGTACTAGACTACTCTTTGTGATTCATCTTTGGCTACAAGGATTTGTGTTAACATATAATTATTGCTGATCTCAGTTCAAACGCAGACGGCAGACTACATGAAAAAGAGACTAAAACAGAAGAGTATGGTGAGCTCTCCAGTTCTCAAGAAGACAACATGTGTAGCGAGCACTTTGTTCAGAAATGGAATCAAAATGCAAAATCAACGAAAACTGAATGAAAGCAGAAGCTTATTGGGGTTGAGTTGAGTGGTTAATGGCTCGTAGCCTAGTCAAATCATGGACATTTCTAACACCCTTCTGCTCATCTTATAATGGAACCTTGGAGTTCCATACGCATCAGAGGAAGACTATAGTTGTATCTAGTTATGTGCACCAAGTCCCGTACTTCAGAGCAGGGTTTGGATCAACTGGTATAGAGTGATCGGGTTGATTCCATGTACTGTCAATAACAGAAACGATACTTGTACATTGTATCGGACTATTGGGTGTAACTGTTGAAACAAATACTAGATGTTGTACTGTCACATATTTTGTTTTTGATATATGAACGGTTGTATGCAACCATGTGTGTATCAACTATCAAGTTACTTGATGAAAGAGATAGATACGTTGTTGTATATAACCGATAAAAGGGAAGAAAGATATGACTACATATTAACCCTGCAGCCAAATACCAGTCTTGCAGCAGGGAGAGGGACACAGATGGCATTCAGCTTGCTCATTTCTTAGGGTTCAAGGACAAAAAGAAGGTGCTCTCATACTTATCTGTTTCTCTTTTGATTATTCTGTTAGCATATTCTAGTCTATATCATCTGTGCGCTTGCTTTTTTAATGTTAGGCATGGTCTTTTGGGTACTAATTGGAATCTTAAAATGGAAAATATGTATGCAGGCTGCAGCTAACAGCTATATAGCAACAAATTATTAGAGGGGCTCTGCTGCTTTTACCCACTGCTTTCCTTTACCCCCAATATTTTCATGGCATTGGAAATCCAACACCACTCTGTTCAAGCAAATTGAAATTTCAGGTCAGTAGCCATTTGAACTTCCCCACTTCTCAAGCTTCCATTGTCAAACATTGCTTCCATTATTATCCTCCATTTTAGAATTTGGATTCGATAAATTAAGAAAACCATACATATATATATGATCCATATCTCAAGAATCGAATCTTCCATATCACCAAGCAAGTGTATTCAATGTTTGCATCGGAGGTTGCATGTTTTATATTTTCTCTATGTTGGTGAAAGATGTCTGTTTTTCCTCTACTTTATTCATTGGCTTATAATAAGCAGTAAAAACAAAAAGTTTACATGGATCTCACCGTCTAGAGCGTAGAAGTTTTTCTTCTTCCTAGAGCTTAGGGGTTTGAAACTTGAAACTGAAAACTGAAACTCTTATAGAAACACGCGTTTTCTGAGGTACTGCACTAGAACAAATTCAACTTCTATGGCCCCATTTTCCTTACTACATCTCTAAGAGTCTTATAGACTTGGTTTGTAAACAAAGATAGGGAAACAAATGCTTGACTACTTATATGTAAAACAGCTATCCTTGCAAGTCGATCACAATTTCATCACTCTCTATTGTTTTGATGACTGATTTCTCGTCGTTAATCCGTGTCGAAAATTGTGATTGGCTTGTAAAGTATAATGACTTACTTGTAATGAGTCGAGCATTCTGCAGTAAGATAATGAAACTTTGTGAGAGGGATTATACATATGCCATGACAACTAGGGAAAGAGTGCTGTTTTCCTCGGAACAAAAGATTAGAAGCTTGGAATCATGTGGAGATCATTAAATGCAAGAGAGTGAGAAGAGGTCTTAGGGTTCCACACTTCCTAATTGTTTTAGTTTCAATCTCTCTCGAAACGGGTTTCCTGTCTTAATAAATTCTTAACCCTTTGCTTCATGTCGGATCTCATTAATTGGGTCACATTAATTTCCTGGTGGGAATCGTATTATCTTATGTATGCTTAATCGTATTACTATAATGTGTATACATGTGATGAGGGATATTTAAAATTAATTGAAATACATTACAGTACTGGTTGTGACGTGTTAATTCTGGATGGTTTTCAGTCATGCAATGTTGTACATGCATGTATTATTATTCCTTTCTTCGTTTTAAGTATTTCTGGAACTGAGATTTGAATTTGATAGCAGAAAACAGAGGTGTGACTGTGACTCCTTAACCTTTGATTCAAGCACTACTTCTCTACCTTATTTGACCTGTTCCTTTCTTATCTTCTCAAATTTTATAGTTGATTAACTGTCTGCATGTGTAGCTGTGATTATAATAAACTGGTACAGAATACTTCTAATATTTTCTCAAAGATATCAAACTATTGCTTTTGGTTCACAGAAGTGTCTCTTCTGTGCATGTTTTTGCAGCTAGGATAGCTAGTATTTCTGTGATTTCCTTGTGTCTGGATTTGTATGACTGGTAGATGAATAAGAGAGTAGAAGTACTGAAACCAAGTTTTAAAAGAGGAAAAAATGATAAAGTAGTCTGGGGTTCACATCTAAAATCAATTGACAATGGGTGGAGTGGCCCAAACCCTTATTAACCCACAGGCAAGGTCTCATATTCCCGATATGGGATATATATCTCAACACGCCCCCGCACGTGTGGCGAATTTTCAAGCCTAGCACGTGGACAACATTTGGGGTGACGTGGAGTTCGTGTGGCCATTGGGCTTCACACGTGGACGTGGGTAACCCGCTCCGATACTATGATAAAGTAGTTTGGGGTTCACATCCAAAACCAATTGGCAATGGGTGGAGTGGCCCAAACCCTTATTAACCCACAGGCAAGATCTCATATTCCCGATGTGAGATATATATCTCAACAAAAAAGAAAAAACTACTAAGGACCTGTATGCATGTATATATACTGGAAGCTTTACAAAATGCTATACAATCATGATGTCTGTCAAAATGTAAATTTACAAGTTAAATGTTATACATGATATCCTCTTGAATAGAGGCCTGTATAGAAGAAGCTTTAGATGAATCATATAACGTGTATCAAGATCTTTATGGGCGTTTAAACTTAGATGTCATATACGAGATCCTTAAAAACAAGGTTTAAGAAATTGATGTCTAAGAATTGTTGTTGTTGGTCATCAAGACTAATTATAGGACTGCATGAAAATTAGAAACAGGGCCATATATATAATTAGCATACACACTTCCTAGATATGTATCAAAGTTAAAATTGTAGGAGTTTGTTGGGGTGTGTGAGATAGAGTGAGAGAGAAAGATTAATGTCACAAATGTAATGTTTCTCCATGTGAATGTCCGCCCAACAAACATTCACGTTGAGTCGACCATCTCTCTCGGTGTCTTGGTCCGGGTTAGGGTTTCACATCCCCCTCTCATTTGTGTGCATTACTTTACCCTAAAAACCCTAATCCTCCTCTCTCTCCCCCATTAATGGC
This sequence comes from Fragaria vesca subsp. vesca, assembly GCF_000184155.1. NCBI lineage: Eukaryota > Viridiplantae > Streptophyta > Magnoliopsida > Rosales > Rosaceae > Fragaria > Fragaria vesca. The sequence continues at coordinate 21,113,108 of NC_020493.1, read as the reverse complement.
TTCCACATTTTCTAAGATTTAATACTCATTTGTGTGCAATTTCAATAATCACTCTCTATTTTCTTCTCGCCCTACTCGTTTTGCTCATACCTAGATATGAAAATGCAGAAGCAGAATGGAAATAGAAGGGTCAAACCAGAACGTGAAAACCACACAACTGCATGGCTTTGCCAACCTAGTGCTGCTTCATACCCTTCACGCGCCTAGGCGGTGGTCAACCGGAGAATGATCTATTCTGCAATGCTGCACAGGTGAGTGACTGAAGTGCCCTTCCTGATCACATTCAAATCCAAGAAATTTGTGGCTAGAAAGGAAATTTTCGTATATGAAAACACTTGGTTTGTCTCTTTTGGTATATCCAGATTCCCAGGCTTTAAGTCTATGAATTGGATTATAATTGTTAATTACGTTTAGTACTGTTATTTTATTGGTGAAGCATGTGGAACCATTCTACCCTAGACCACCACCCCTTGAACTAATATAAATATGCAATCTCAGCTCCTCCCCCTTCAACACACACATGCACTAAGCTAGTTTCCTTCTGTTATAGTTCTCCACTAGCTCTAGCTAAGTTCCTCTATCACATATACTTCTACTTCAAGAGAGAAATTTAGGTTGTTCTTAGGGTGAAATGGGAGGAACTTCACCATGTGCTTCATGCAAATTGTTGAGGCGCCGCTGCGCCAAGGACTGCATCTTTGCCCCTTACTTCCCTTCCGATGACCCTCACAAGTTTGCCATTGTTCACAAGGTCTTTGGTGCTAGCAATGTTAGCAAAATGTTGCAGGTTTCTATTTCTCTTTCATTAATTCTCGAAAGCTCCTTACATACAACCGCTGCATATAATATAATCCTTCTCTCGCATTGTTTACATGTCAATCATGTGAGCAGTTTAGTAAGACTGAAGTTGTATAACACTAGCTAGGTCTTGTGTGCTAATAATAGTGTGATGTACAGGAGCTTCCGCTTCATCAAAGAGGAGATGCTGTGAGCAGCTTGGTGTACGAAGCAAATGCAAGAGTGAGAGACCCTGTTTACGGCTGCGTTGGTGCCATATCTTTCCTGCAGAATCAAGTTTCGAATCTACAAATGCAGCTCGCGGTGGCTCAGGCCGAAATACTTTGCATCCAGATGCAACAGGAGCCAGTTGCAGCTACCTTACCGGCATCACAGATGCTAGATCATCACCAGTATCAAGATCACGATCAGAAATCCCTTCTCTTGTCCAATACTCACGACTTCAGCAACATTCCACAGTACCTCAGTAGCTTTGGTTCTTCCAGCAATGTAATCCAAGACCCTCTTAAGAGAGAGTCTCTATGGACTTGAACATCTTGCTAAATTATGATTTCGAATCGATCTCGTAGCTTTGTCAATCCATCATCGTTAATTTCAATAGTAGTTTCTTTGAATCATCTCTCTGTGCGATCCGCATGTGTTTCAATTTTTGTGCATGTGAGAAGACGAGAAAGGGGATGATGATGATCGATGTTGATGATGATCTGGAGTTCTGGGTCAACCCCTGCATGTGGGAGATGGAGTAAAGTAGGGTTTACAAAGCTTCCTTTTTTCTTACTATAGACGTCAGCTTGTAAAGTAGCCCTCTTTGACTAGTATTTTCATTTCTATTTTTCTTTCAGCTTACTCGTGTTTTTTTTTTCTTCTTTTTCTCTACTCGTCGGAACCATCTGAAGTTCTAAACCTCTTCTTTCTGCGAGCAAGACTTATGAGTAGGAGGAAAAAAGAAAACAAAAGAAAACCTTGCATTATTCAAGAAGTTGTATGCAATATCACTATCACGATAATCCTTGATGTTAACCATTCAGATTCAGAGAATCAAGTTGAGGATATGTTGTGGTCTTGTAGACGTTAAACCTATTAATAAAGAAAAAAGACACTCGCTAATGCGCGATATACATTATCAGCTTATTTCATAACAATTTGTGTAGACTCTCGAGCAGGGCATGCAGTACCTGAGAGGAGGCCTGAGAGGCCGCCGCCTCAGGCACCACAAATTCGAGGGCACCAAATTTTTTTTATATATATGTACATATATATAATTTTCATAAAAATCTTAGATTTTTTTTTCTTTTTCGGTTTCTTGTGTTCATTATACTTGACCAATATTAGAATACTTCATGAATTCATATTCAAGATTGCACATTTACTGTATTTATACGTATCTTGTAATCGGTGAAATTTCTTTTTGTTGTTTTTTTTTTTTGTCGTATGACTGTTATAGGGCATCATTCTCAAAATTTGCCTAGGCCTTCAAATCTCAGGTCCGGCCTTGCTCTCGAGACGCCCCTATGTGTAGAGTGGTCCTTGTTAATTATGATTATGAAGTAAGATATAAATATATATCACCAACAACATGAAACTTCATAGAAGTGACAAAAAACATGAAACTTCATAAGAGTGACAAATGTGTATGTCCCCTGTAGCTTTACAAGGTTTGCATATATTTGTTCACATTACTCTCGTGTATTTAACTAGAATGTGTTTAACTTGTTCCTAATTTTCAACGTACGTATAATCGGTGGAGCCTTGTCTAGCTAAGCATTATAATCCTGACAAGTGAGATTCTTCATCAGGAGTCGCATGGCAACTCAATTTTCTTAGGCCAAACACCCCCTGCAAATGTATATTACAGCTATCTATTCAAGCTTCCTATAAAAATTTGAAGGCCCTGGCATGGCTAGGGTCTCACATGAGGGGCTATAAACCGAAAGGAAAAATCCAGTTCAAATTGTCATACAAAATAATTCGATCTGACGACCACAATGATCTGTATTTTAATAATGTGCATTTGCAACTGTATATAGTATTAGTATTAGCACAAATTGTCAAGGCAAGACCTTATTGGATTTGGAGATAGATGGGCGGTGGCTGTATTCGTGTTATAACGTACACATTTATCCTGCTCTTAGCAACTGGAACCATTTCCCTTATGTCATATATGAATGTTGGCTTGCTACTCGTTCATTTGATGAAGACACTAGAAGTCTCTAATTCTCTAACCCATGTTTGTCTTTGAGTGTAAGTATTGGCTGCATCTTGAGTGAGTATGGACAACTTTAACCTAATCTTTTTGTTCTTTTGCGTAAGTGTAGAGACACGAGGGGGCAGGACGAGGATCAAAATATTAGGTGGGTTAAACTTATATTGTTATGTTTTTCTTGCCGAAACATTTTGTTGTTTGATAAAGATTGGAAGAGGAGCATTTGTATGAGAAAGAGATAATGAAATGAGCAGTCTCTCTTCTCTATACAGCCTTAGGCATAGATCCATCACTGGATATGGATATGATGCTTGATAAAATACCTCGAGAAGAAATAAAAACGGTGAGAAATGAAAATAGAGACGAGATGTTTTCTAAAATGTTTTTTGTCTCTGAGTCTCACGAGACGAGTTTCGTTCACCACTTGCTAACCTTAGCGGCAACATCATACCTACAACAGGAAATGTTAAACTTTCCTTTCTCCATGGTCGAATTTCGAGTGTCGATGGTGGTGACTCTTCTGAATTGCTATCCTTGGCATTGTTCTAAAAAGCGGTATACCTACGCACTAGGCATATGTGTTAGGAAAATTGACGGCCGCTTAAACGTGCTGGGCAGCTAGGCGCTCCGCCTTATTTCTTTTTTTTTTTGGGTGGGATGTTGTATATTTTAGGAGGAAGAAGCTACACAAGTTAAGGTTGTGCATGGCTTTGTTATTTTTTGGGTAAGTTATGCATGACAAATATTTAGTAGAATTTCTTTATAGAAGTTTTTTTTTGGACAAACAATTTCTTATAGAAATTGGTCTCACATGATTTATGAACAATTTAATTAAATTTGACTATATATGTTTTGGGCCTAGTGGGCATCTTGGGCCTGTTATCTTGCTTGTGTGGTTTGTGGGCCTCCAATTGTTTGTTCCTTTATTTTGAGATTTTTTGTGTTATTTGGTCTTTTCTTCTTCTATTACGGAGAGGATTAGATGTGGAAGATTAGTGAAGAGACTAAAACTTTGAATCCTCAAATAATATTTTTCTTGTGTGGAGTTCTAGGTCCTTTTTTTGGGTCTAAATTTAAGAAATATGGGTGTTCTAGGAGTGTACATTTAGTATAATTGTACGTGGGAGGAGTACGTGCTATTTTAGAATTTGGTGATGGTTTTCTACGGCCCTCTAGACATGTCATTATTTTTATTGTTTGTTGAAATGGTAATGTCTGACCTTCTTCATCTCAAAAATAAAAATAAAATGTTTGATAAATTTATTTAGAGCATAGTGAAAATAACAAATACGTATTGCTGTCTACTATGTATCTAGGTATTATTGGTTGTGTTTGAGCCCAATTTAACACACTGGCAATCTTTAGTTTTGTCAGCCCACGGGCCAGAGACTACAACCCAATTATTTATTATTTCATATATGGGTGATTTATGGCTTGGTTGGATATTTACTCAAACAGTTGTACTACTCAGTACATGTTCAATAACAATCCATTCTAGTATTTACTCATTTAGACATGTTCTTCATAAGTTTTAGTACTATGTGAGTCATTATTGGGGTAATTGGGTGCCACCTATATATAGTTGGTGAGCCCTGGTCTATTGGTTTAGTACGTATCTTAATTGACAACGTGACCTTATAGGTTCAAATCTCACTAATATATGTAAAAGTGTGTGAGTTGTTTAATAATTTTTATTTAAAAAAAACTAAATTAGGTGTCACCTACAGTCGATTCACTTTTAAAGAAAAACTAAATTGTTTGTCACCTACAGTCGATTCACCTTTTCCGTTTCTCACTAAAATTGTGATCTATAAGAATGAAGAGAGGAAAAAGAGTGGGATGTTGAGGGTTGTGAGTTGTGGATTGTGAATATATACCCCAATTGAGTAGTTTTGCCATCACTAAATATGGGAATTCTCTAGAGACTGCAGATTGCAGAGCAGACTTGCCTCAACAGGCATGGGATGATAATATCTTGCATCACCAACTACGCCCCACAAGTTGGGAATGGCAACAAAACTGTGGCTTATGGCGTTTTCCAATTATAAATCTAAGACTATAATTTTATCAATATACTTGATACTCTTCCCAATCATATCTGGACTGTATGCAATTATGCATGACTATTTTCTAGATCTTTTTCTTTCTTGAAGCTACTATATACTACTCCACTATGCCTGTCGATATATGCACACAGTGTCGTTCATCCGGTCACTAGCTGACCATCGGGATTTGCACATATATATACAGATCGAGCAAGTGAACATACCCTTTGATGGTCCTTACTTATCAAATATTTTTGTTCACGTGCTTCATGCAAAAATTTGAACAAAGTTTTTTGGTCATATGCATATTGCATGTAGTAGTAAAAAGGCTATGTAGGGTCCTTCTCTTGAGATGAGGGCAAAAACCAGCCAATGGGGAGAAGATAAGGTGACACGTAGGACGAAAAGAACCCTATATACGTTTTCCATTCTTCATATGCTACATTCAAATTGGGTGCTCACATAGTAAACATACAAATAAAGAAAAAGAGAGAGAGAGAGAGAGATTATGGGATAAGATATTAAGATGAGGTACCATTCGTTCTTAAGAAGTCCAAAGAAGGAGGAACAGCAGGTCCCGGATAGTGCAAATTCTTCTGAGGAATTCTCTGACACTACCAAAGATGGTTATGTCAATGGTAAGGTTGATATCATGGATGACTTGGAGCGAATTTGGGGGATTGATGAAGATGGAGACGAAGAGGACGATGAGAAGCCACAGAAGAATCACAACATGTTTGCTGGTCAGGAACTTAACTGGGATTTCATGGATTGGGATGAGTTTCCTAATGGTGAGGAAGGGGATGGAGAGGTAGAGAATGAAGTGTTTGGTGATTCAGAGAGGTGCTTTTTCGAAGAGGAAAGCTACTGTAAGAAGGTTGTGAAGAAAGAGAGCAGTACTGTTGGGTTTTGGAATGATGATGAGGATATGAAGAAGGTGCAATTGAATTTGAACTTGAATTATCAAGAAGTATTGGATGCTTGGTCTGATCGTGGCTCTCTTTGGGCTGAGGATTGTTCATCGCATTCTTCCATGGCTGCTAGCAATGGCAATTATGTTAGTACTACTATTTCATTTTCCACTTTCATATTTTTCCTCCAATTTCAGAATCCCCTTAGTATTATAAGTTTATAACCTGCATTTGTTTTCCTTCTTCATTAGTATCCTGGTTTCAAATAAGGATTGATATGCACACTCTCCATTAAACTCTTAATTCTTTTGTTTTAAGGAATGTAATGATAGTTACTAACTTGATATTCATTTCATTTCTTGCGCGCTGTTCGGATTTCCATACTTTGCGCTCCAAAATCAATATCTTACATTTTGTTTTGAATAAAAGCTGGTGCGGCTCCCCTCAAGCCTTGATTTAAAAACACAGGAAAACAACCGAGAATGACAAACTGAAAACAATGGCCCTTATCAAATTAGATGGTGTCGATTATCCGAAAACTAATTATATATAATTTGAGTATGCTAGCTTAACTTCTGTGCAAATGTATCTGGGGAAATGAATGTTCTGCTTAAGTACTGTGCATTTCTTCTGCTGATGATGATCAGATGGGAGAGGTTCCAGTAATGGAAGAAGAGAAAAGTATAAGAAGGGAGGCAAGTGTTCTGAGGTACAGAGAGAAACGCCAGTCTAGACTCTTCTCCAAGAAGATAAGGTACCAAGTCCGCAAGCTCAATGCAGATAAAAGACCTAGACTCAAGGTAAGCATTATAATTAGGTCAATTCTTTGTCTTCACCTCTTTAGTCCGATCTCTTTCTGATTCCATTTCCCTATCATTGATTTGAAAGTTCTGGAATTTGAAACTAAAGCTTGGTATGGTGTCGCAGGGTCGATTTGTGAAGAGAGTTTCGTGATACATCCATGAAATATCTCAGCAAAATATCTCATCCAACCCGTCGACTTTTCCTTTCCAGAAAATATCTTCCTCCTAACTACGTGGAAATACGAACCAATGATGAAACATATCTCTATTTATTTTTCTGGAAAGTACTTGATTAATTTAAATTTCAAAGGTTATGTCTCTAGCTAGGGTCTACTTGTCGATTTATCATCAGGACATGATCATATGTTACAAGGTCCATCTTGAATGCATGAGCATAGTTTGACATGTTCAGGAGTAATTATTTTGTATATCCAAATTTGACAAATTTTTTAATCGACATGATGGTTACTGTTTTATCTTTTATACATCCTCTTTGTTTTGATCGGAGAAAGAAAACAAATTCAAGTTATAAGTTATAACTAGTCTATCGTGAGCTGAGATTATAACCTTTCACTTAAGATTACACTAAATTAAATGGTACCGAGCACATTTTATTATCTATTCATGATTATTTAATTTTTAAATTTTATTTTATTTTATTTTTTGTCTTGAAAACAGTTTCGAACTCAGCTTAACTAAGAGAGGCTTAGTCCGCGTTAGGTTCCATTGATAAATAAAGTTAATACTCGAGGGAGGGGTGGGACATAAAACTTGAACTCCTGAGTTATAAAATTTCAATGATCACCGTATATATCATCTCATATAACTCAACATCACATAGTATGGTAGACGTATAATGGATCAATATATTTTATGAAATTTGATACGCGCAATCTTGATCACGACTCACTAAAAATGAGCACGGTCAACTTGGTTTCAGTGCACTGTCATGCATTGGAATATTTCATGGACACTATTATTGGTATCAACCGATTGCATCATAGTGGTCCATCTCATGAAGAACCATTTTCCTTTGCTTACCTTTGTGGTGCTTTTTTGTGTAGGTAGTAGTAGTGTCGTTGTCCTTACATCGCAAAACATCACTCATGTTAGTCATGTATTGTGTCACTCATCCAAAGTGAAGTGAGGCTCTAACAATTGGAGTGTTCATATTGATCTAAATTATTTTGATGAAGTTGATTGGAAGACAATTCATTCACAAATTCATGTGCAGTTTCAATCAAAGATCCAATATTTCGATACTAACTTGCATCATGTGGCCCATTTAGCAAAGTGTTCAACTTGATTTTCTTTAATTTTTCAATTAAGCTAAGTGATCAAAAGCTTTTAAACGTGAGTGATTGATGTTTATAATATTTGTTAGGTTGTTTTTCACTCATTTCATAATGTTCATACTGAAATACACTTCAATGTAATTTTAAACTTAAAGTTGTCATCAATGGACTCCTTAGGTATACAAAGAAGTATTTTGGATGTTTTAAAACTTCATGGACATGCAGAAGAAAAATGATATCCCCACTTGAACGAAAGTACTTGCTGAAACAACACTAATAAATTTTATCGTCTTCTTAAAATCGTTATAATTGTCAACATATTAGAATCTTTTTACACTATTGTGATATTATTAGATTTCACTACGATACAATGAAAACATTATGTGTGGGGATGAGCCTAGGTTCCAAACCCGGTGGCCTAAAAAAAACATATTTCTCTATTAACTTTCCGACCTTTAGTCGGTCGGAGGGTCATTATCTTTAAATAGTTACCTTCAACTAATGTTACTTTTACCTTTCTTTTATGTCATTTTGTTTTTGTTGTATCACTTTGTATCATATGTGGTCCTTTGAAAGAATGGGACAATCACAGTAGACAAATGATCCAATGGACCATTGCCTAATATTGTCTTCAAGCTTTTCATGGGGACACAATACAATTTCAGACACAATAAGGGCTCACCCCATATTTCCTCTCTTGCAAGAGGGAAAGTTTCAATTCAAATACAATTTCAGATACAACAAATAACTTCCCTTTTTACAAGAATTATATATGAAAGAAACTAGACATATCGGAAAAAGAACCGAACGATATAATTGACAATGTAAATCTAAATATCTTCAAGCAATATGTCACATAAATTAATATCGTAATAATGGTAATGAGATGTATAGCTAACACATTCTCGTTTTGCCTTATTCTTTGCATAGACAATTTTGGTAAAGATGCCTTACCAATAGTTCCTTTTACCACCGGAAATCAAAACAATTATGACACGTACGTTTACTTATTTTGAATGAAATTTATCAAGAATGGGAGATGGAAGGAATGTGAGATGGAATGGAATAATATGTGGAGATTTTAATTCTATTAATAAGTTGTTTACTTATCACATGGAATTGGAATATGAATTGAACTATTACGATTGATTTTGTTTACTTACAAGAGAGAAATGGAATTAAACTAGTATGATTACTAAATTACCTTTTAAAAAGTTGGGGTTATTGTAATTATGTGAGGATATTTTGGGTACAAAAATTTCATTCCAGATGGTATCATTCATAAACCCACCTCCCCCCTAGGTATTACAAATCCAGGTTTTCAAGGAATCAATTCCGGGTTTGGAGGTGAGACCCACAAAAATTCCCATTCCACCATGAGCAAGTATACAGAAGAATTCCTTTATTTTGTAATCATTCTTACACATCTCAATTTTATTCTAGGTAAGTAAACATGTCATTAAATCAGAAATATCATTTCATTTTTGTTTAGAAATCTATGGACCCAAACTGCAGGCGGGCTCTGAGAAGTAGGCCCAAATAGCCCAACAATTATTTATTTGCATGACGTCTGCGTAGACGCATCGCTTTTTGGCGCTACATTAACCGCCAGTCTCTTTCGTCGTCTTCGTCTTCCTCTGCTCACTCCTCTTTATCTTCTTTTTCTCTTTCTCCCTCGGACTATCAGCCAATTCCCAACAACCCTGAAATGGACCACCTCCACACTCCCCAACCAACCACCCCTTGCCACGTCGTAGCATTGCCCTTCCCCGGCCGCGGCCACATCAACCCCATGATGTGTCTCTGCCACTCCATCGCCGCCATCTCCCCCGACATGACCGTCTCCTTCATCGTAACCCAAGAGTGGCTCGGCTTCATCGGATCCGATCCAAAACCCGACAACGTGCGATTCGTCACTATTCCCCAGGTCATTCCCTCGGAAATCGGTCGGGGCAAGGACTCTCCAGCGTTTTACGAGACTGTTTTGAGGAAGATTAAGGCGCCGGTTGAGGAGCTTCTCGATCGGCTTGAGCCTCCGGTAACGGCCTTGATCGCCGATACGTACTTGGTGTGGTCGGTTGAGATTGGAAACGTGAGGAATATTCCGGTGGCTTCTCTTTGGACTATGTCGGCTTCTGTCTATTCGGTGTTTCAATATTTTGATCTTCTCGTTCAGAACCACCATTTCCCGGTAAAATTGGCGGGTACGTAAATCTAACTCGGTAATTTTGATTTCGTTTTTACTTGGGATCAATAATAAAAGCAGTGCATTAGAGCATAGTAGTTTGGGTTCGGTTTTAACTTCTTAGAAGGTTATAATTGCAGAGTTCAATTCATAAGTATTGATCTTACTTCATATGGTGATAAACTAGATACCATAGATCATTTGTCATTGTACCAAAATATGGAAGTGCTTTACTATTACGCAAAGATGAAGACATGAAGTCATTAGGAAGTGTTGTACAAAATATAAATAATAATTTGTTAGCTAGTAAAAAAGCTGAAATGTTGCGGGTTATTGTTTACCATTATACAAACAGATACCAACACATAAAGTTATAACGAAATATTATGAGTACATATTGATAAATTATCGGTCGTGTGATATCGATAAAATAGTTTTATGTAAGGACTAAAATATCGATATCGATAAAATAGTTTTATACTTTTATGAAATATTCAAACGCCATATCACTCTATAAATTAAGCTGGCCTACTATCACATGGAGTTACTTTGAGACCTTATAGATGTTTTATGGATCAACTTCATGAAATGAAAAGGTCTCTTCTCAAGCTTCAACAATTTGACAACTACATAGATAACTTACCATGCAGTATATTATTATTTACCTCCACAATCATCTAAAACAGTGTTCTGTTTTGTTTGTTTTTTTTCCTGGCAGAGACAGGAGAAGAGCGGGTGGACTATATCCCGGGGCTTCCTTCCACACGTGTGGCGGACCTTCCGACATGTTTTTACGGGAAAGGGCTTAATATTCTGGATACAGCTTTAGAATCAGTTTCATGCCTAACCAAAGCACAATACCTTTTGTTACCTTCAGTTTACGAGCTTGAACCAGAAGTGATCGACGCTTTGAGGCAAACTATTCCGATCCCGGTTTACCATATTGGGCCAACCATACCCTACTTCAAAGTGGAAACCCATTCAAGGCCCAATGGGGATTACTATTTTGATTGGCTTGACAAGCAACCTAGAGGGTCAGTCTTGTATGTGTCACAGGGTAGTCTGCATTCAGCTCCTCAAGCTCAAATGGATGAAATCGCTGCCGGGTTGAAGGCGAGCGGCGCCCGGTTCTTTTGGGTGGCGCGGGAGGAAGTGTCGGAGCTGAAGGAGAAATGTGGTGACATGGGGATTGTAGTGCCTTGGTGTGACCAATTGACAGTGTTGTGTCATCCTTCTTTGGGTGGGTTTTGGTCACATTGTGGTTGGAATTCGACCTCCGAGGCTGTTTATGCTGGTCTTCCGATGTTGACCTTTCCTATATATTGGGACCAAGTACCTAATAGTAAGATGATCGTTGAAGATTGGAAAATTGGGTGGAGGGTGAAGAAGGGTTCGGGAGAAGAAGGTTTGGTGAGTAGAGAAGAGATTGCTGGGCTTGTTAGAAAGTTTTTGGATTTGGAAAACGAGGAAGCAAAGGAAACGAGGAAAAGAGCGAGAAAGCTTAGTGAGATATATAGACAAGCGGTTAGAAAAGGTGGGTCGTCTTATAACAATGTTGAGGCCTTTATCAGTGACATATCAAAGATGAAATGACCTACGATGATAAAAGAAAAGCAACTTTAAGCAATGTGGGAGCAAATGGTGCATTGTGTGATTGATATATGATGTACGAGGAAATAAAGATTCGAATGGCTTAACTAGTTAATGTTACTTTTTGATTACTTTCCATGATCAAATCCCTATTTTCTAAAGTAAAAAATAAATCAAAACCAAGCAATATTGGACAACCAAATAATAAAACAGTCGCTCCATGTTCACCTTCAACTCAAGATTTGGTTTAATTCATCGATCATTTTCCATTTGTTGGTGTAATATGAGTTCTAAGTACATTTACTCATGCATAGACACTTGTTAAATAAGATTTTCATGTGTCTCGTAAAGTTTTCCGGCGCACTCCATCTAGATATCAAATTGAGAAAAGCCTTAGTTAAAGGGACTTGGCTTCTCTGACTGGAAACAAAGTTGCTAAGTTCTGCTTGGACATCAAACAAAACTGCCACGTCAACTAAACAGATCAGGACGACCTACAATGAAAGGTTGTAAAATACAAAGATGAGACAAATTATAAAAGAGTATTGTCCTTCCTTTTCCTTCTCAAACCTTCGTGCCAAACCCCAGAAGACCAGAACTGTACCTTTTTTTTTTTTTTTTTTTTTTTTTCCGATAGCCCATATCTGAGCTTGACTACTCTCATCACTTTCATGTGAATCATGTCCATACATATAAGGGCTACCCACACCTCCACCAAAGCTCGAACTCAAACTTCATACACCAATTCAACTAATATCAACCACAAAAATGACACCAACAAGTATTGATATTGACAATCTCTCCTAAACCAATTCACAAATCCATGGTTCCAATAAATGGTGGCGACCTCTTTGTCAATGAGCCAAAGCACCGATTTGTAAATTATAGAACTTGTTCGATCGGAAAGGTAGTACGTAGTTCTCCAAAACAGGCTAAAATGGGGTTCCGTTAGTTATTATGCAGTCCACAAGGAAATTGTTCTGGTTTTTCAGTTGGTGTGTTAAGCCTGCAACAACAGCAGGTTAAGGAAGAAGATGATAATGAATTGCCTGTAGTTTTGGAGAGAGATTAGATAGAGTGGTCACCTGTAGGATATCTAACCAGCAAATTTGACAACCACCCATGACCATCTAATGAAAAAATGTCATATATGATAATGGTCATCTCTCTCTCTCGATCGGATGGTCATGAGTGGTTGTCAAATATGCTGGTTGGCAAATTTGATTTCAGCCAAGTCCTAGTTAGAGACTCCTTTATTTTGTTGTCGTCTTTGCTCTATAGTAAAACAAAATCTGATAAAATACCTATAAGTCAAACTCGAAATGCCCGCAACTACATGACGACTCTTGCTTTGGAGGTTTCAAGTCGTTATTCATTGATATGTTTACCGATTACCGTTTTAAAAAATAACAACAAAAAAAAGTAGATTTCGAGTTGATAACAGAAATTACAAATAAAATCTAGTCTACAAATATAGTAGCAGACAAGTTAGCACCTTTAACGTACATCTTCTTCATCTCTCCCCAGGGTGTTTGTTCCCACATGCAGTCCACCTCGCTCTCTTGATAATTCCTGCCAAAAATGAAGGCTGATTCGGGTATTTCGGCCAGTTTCATGACGAGCTCACTTAGCTAATCAACACTACATAGCTTTCATGAAAGCTATAGCAGTAATAGCACCGCTGTAGTAGCCATCCAGTATATATACATAAGATGGCCATGCCATCACATATCAAATCCTGAGAGCTTCAGCAAACCCTTCAACCTTCACACTGCTAGCTATATATAGCATCGTAATGGGAACGATGAAGCTCGAGAAAAAAACTCCCTGTCACGTGGTGGCGCTGCCGTACCCCGGCCGAGGACACATCAACCCCATGATGAACCTCTGCAAGCTCCTCGCTTCGAAACAACCAGATATCCTCGTCACCTTCGTCGTCACAGAAGAGTGGCACGGCTTCATCGGATCCGACCCGAAACCCGACAACATCCGGTTCTCGACGTTGCCTAACGTCATACCCTCCGAGATCGGCCGGGCCAAGAACTTTCCGGGATTCGTGGAGGCGGTGAGGACCAAGCTGCAAGAACCGTTCGAGATACTTCTGGACCGGCTCGAGCCGGAGGTAAGCGTTATAGTTGCTGATCCGTATGTGGTTTGGGCCGTGAGGGTTGGGAATAAGAGGAATATTCCGGTGGCTTCGCTTTGGACGATGTCGGCGTCTGTGTTCACGACGTTTGATCACTTCGAGATGATCAGAGAAAATGGCCACTTCCCTGCGGATGTGTCAGGTACATAATCGTAACAGTAACTACATTAGTCAAGTAACTGCAAGGAATTTCTAAAAAAAACAAATGAAGTTGATTTCTGCTCTGATTGGCTCTATAGTAACTTTACTTGGTGATCTCCTTGAGTAATCGAGTCTGAAATTGCCCAATCAGAGAGGGTGGGTAAATAAGTGTACATAATTTGAGGTGGATTCAGATCCTCTCATAAATCTCTCACATTGAGTCTGAAATTGCCGCATCAATTGTCATATAAAGTAACTTTTAGACCTATTAAGCATAGAATTAACTATTGAGTCGATAAATTATTGTATTCTTAGACCTATTTAGCAGAGTAAGTCGATAAGCCATCTTCGAAAGTATGAAATGTGAGACTAGCTTAATCTTATAATTTCATGTTAATTTCTTGCACATATCGGCGATTATATATAGTTACGTATCAATCATTCTTCATCTACGGATCTACCTTTACGATTTTAGTAGTGAATTTAATCTTGTTGCAAGTACTGCATTAATATAACAAAAGTGGATGCAAGACTTCCTTTTAAAATCAATTGTTCTTGAAACTTTTCTTATGCATATGTTCCTCTATGCCAAATGTGTATGTATAGTCCGGGGAGATGAAGTAATAGATTACATCCCCGGAATCTCCAGCACCCGCATGGCAGATCTTCCCACTATATTCTATGGTGATGGTCAAAAAGTCCTCAACATAGCCCTTGAAGCAGTTTCCAGCACTCACACAGCACAATACCTCTTATTAACTTCGTTCTACGAGCTTGAGCCCCATGCCTATGATACATTGAGAGCCAAACTGTCTGCACCCGTCTACCCAATTGGCCCAAGCATCCCACTCTTCGAGCTTTCGAAAACTGCTCATGACAATGACCTAAACTATCTGCACTGGCTAGACTCTCAACCGAAAATCTCTGTCCTGTACATCTCACTGGGAAGTTTCTTGTCTGTATCAAATGCCCAGATGGACGAAATCGTTGACGGGGTGAAGAACAGCGGTGTTAGGTTCTTGTGGGTGGCGCGTGGGGATGCTTCTAAGCTCAAAGATGGTGTTGGTGACATGGGTTTGGTGGTGCCTTGGTGTGATCAGTTACGGGTGCTGTGTCACTCTTCCATTGGAGGGTTTTGGTCGCATTGTGGTTGGAACTCAACTCAAGAAGCTGTCTATGCTGGTCTTCCGGTTCTTACTTGCCCTATATTTTGGGACCAAATCCCTACTGGAAAGCAAATTGTGGAGGATTGGAAGATTGGGTATAGGGTGAACAAGAAGAAAGTTGATGGTGAAGACTTGGTGACCAGAGAGGAGATTGCAGAACTTGTGCAGAGGTTTATGGATGTTGAAAGCAACGAGGGGAAGGAGATGAGGAAAAGAGCAAAACAACTTCAGGAGACTTGTCATGGAGCTATTGCAAAGGGTGGTTCTTCCGACTCCAACCTTGATGCTTTTATTAAGGATATTTCACAAGGTTAATCATAGCCCTTAATTAAGCTCCTAATAAATTGTTATTGAATTTCTTTCCCTCTGCTCTGCTTGCTGCATATTCTCTGGCCATAGGGCATTAGGGTTCAGTCTTAATTAGTTTAGACCACCTTGCTGGTGTCTGTACGCTTTTGTCCATTTTTCGTTTGTAATGTTATAATATGGACCAACTTTAAAATTGTCTCGACTATATATTAAGAAGCCATGGATTAATAATGTGTACTCGGCCGAAAGATATATCTAGCTCTTCAATTTTGTAGTTTGCTCTCACAGTCGCACTGATTAATGTCATTTTAAAATTAAGATTGAGCTGACCTAATCAATCGTTGGGGATTCGTAATGTTAAAATAAGGATTTTTTGCACCACCAGTGTCTGAACACTTAGGTGACTGACAATATGGTACCCGAACTTACAAAGTTATCAAAATGATACCCAAACTCAATTTTTAGTATCTACATAGTACCCACGGCCGATTTTTCGTCACGTCAACGTTAACATTGACCATAGGTGACATATGTGTGTTAAAATAATGAGGGTAAAAAAGACTTTTGACTCTAACAAACCCTAAAATGAATATATTGAAAATTAAAATAATATTCACAAAAAAACTCTCTCTCTCTCTCCTCCCGCACAACCATCTTCCAAATCCATCTTAAACCCAGCAAACAAACAACAAGAAAACAAAACCTAGCTTTGAAATCCCAACAATCGTTTAAGCCTGCTATGATTCCAAGGCTGATGCTACATCAGCAACAAGTAACCCATTTGAAAAGAAGCCATTTGAGAGAAGAAAGATTGATTATGGAATTGGCTTCAATTGGGAAGATTCCCATTTCAGCCATTAATCACAAATTGAACTGAACCAAATGCAAACTGATCACAGGTGATCCTTTTGATTGTCGAACTCCATAGTGGACCTCATCTAGTTCTAGCTCTCTTTCTCCATCTGAAATATTATCTTTCCCCATCTCGAATCATACCGGCACTGATTAGTTATGGGCATTGGAGTCGAGGTGTCATCCTACCTGAGATTGCTCCGACAACGTCGAGGCGTCATCCTCGTCTTACACTCTGAAATTGAAGTCTCAATCTTTTGAATTTGAAAGAGTCCAGCACCTAGAACTCTATAAGGTAGATCGATGACAGAGAGAATGGAGGACAAATAAGTCTTTTTGCCTTATTTAACAAGTCCGTTGACTGAGATTAACCACAGGTATTACGCAGATACTAAAAATTGAGTTTGGATACCATTTTGATAACTTTGTAAGTTCGGGTACCATATTGTCAGTCACCCAAGTGTTCAAACACTGTTAGTGTAAAAAACCCTTAAAATAATGATAACAAAAGACCTAATTAACAATAGCACTAGTTAACTGACTTGATCAATACAATGGTAGCTGCAGACCTGCGGTCTAAGTTACATATTAAACAGGCATATATGACATAATCAAACCTGAAAGCTTCAGCAACCCTTCAATCTTCACACTGCTACATCATCGATGAAGCTCGAGCCAAAAACTCCCTGCCACGTGGTGGCGCTGCCGTACCCCGGCCGAGGCCACATCAACCCCATGATGAATCTCTGCAAGCTTCTGGTTTCGAAACAACACGACATCCTCATCACTTTCGTCCTCACCGAAGAGTGGCACGGCTTCATCGGATCCGACCCCAAACCCGAGAACGTCCGCTTCACCACGGTGCCTAACGTCATACCCTCCGAGATCGGCCGGGCCAAGAACTTTCCGGGTTTCATGGAGGCCGTGTGCACCAAGCTGCAAGAGCCGGTCGAGCTGCTTCTGGACCAACTCGAGCCGAGGGTGAGCGTTCTAGTCGCGGATTCGTTCGTGGTTTTGGGAGTTGGGGTTGCAAATAAGAGGAATATTCCGGTGGCTTCGCTTTGGACGATGTCGGCGTCTGTGTTCTCAACACTTGATCACTTCGAGATGCTCAGAGATAATGGCCACTTCCCTGCGGATGTATCAGGTACGGAAACGTAACGGTTACTAAATTAGTGAAGTAACTGAAACGAAGGAAATTCAAGTGAAAAGTTTATAAATACAATTAAAATGTGTGGATAGGAAATTTAATAGGAAAATAGATGATGATGATAATGACGACGATGTGTGTAAATAACAAAAATAGGTGTCAACCAAACGTTTATCAGTTTTCTATAGTTATATTCTATAGTTATAGACTATGAGATTAATTAGACCGTGAGATTAGGCTTAGTTAATTTACTAATGTATACAGTATATATGGTGCAAGTGTGCAACTATAACCTCCGTATCGAGTTTATAAAATTACTTAATTTGTACTAATATTTCGTATCAACTTTGTATATAGTAATTGTAGACTAGTACGTTCTCTATATATAGACAATATATATAGTTAAAAACTCAGGACTAGTTGGGAGGCTAAGCCCTATTCTCGTACATATCTAATCATTAAATGATGAAATATAAACTCTGGGCTAGGCTAAGTAGTCTACTGTTATGAAGAGTGAATCGACCCTTGTATCAGTACATTAACATATTTATAGTAAACGAGCTCGTTACAAACTTGTATTACGAACCAATGTGCATAAAAACGTTAAGAACCAACTTGTTTGACATACAAGTAATTGGTGAGCATCTCCAGCAGTGTTTGTTAAAAGTGAAATTTGTCAATTTCTAAGGTAAATTAATGCTCCAACTGTATACATAAACCATTGCTAAATTTGATAATAGTTAAATGAAATTGACAAATTTGTCAATGATCTTTGCATAACTAAAACAATAGTTAAATATTCTATCTTCTCTTGCCCATGCACGTGTCACTTTACAATCTGTTAAAACATAATAAATAACAATGACTGATAGAACAGTATTGTTGAATCGATATCTAAATTTCCAAATTCTTGCTAAATATATCAATTTCTGAATCTCATTGCGAGAGTTAAGTACCTTATTAATTAATGGACTAATTTCAATTTACCTCAATCAACTTTAGGTCGATCATCATATTAGTCATTTTTCTTTCAATTTCATCAAAAACACCCCTCGACTTCCAATTTCCATCAATCGTGTCCCAACATCTGTTTTCCATCCAATTCTCCCATCATGTAATGACTTGCATTAAGAAGAAAACCAAATTTGAAGTCGTTGGGCCCACAAAAAAGGGCAAAATAGACAAATTGTATTCAATCCCACCAAAATCACTAAGGTTAGGGGGTTGTGATGGAAACGGAGATGTGTATCGATATGGGAAAAAATGGTCAGAAATGTTATTTTTTTTTCAGAATTTGACTTTCTTCTTGATGCCACATCATCACTTAACGGAGGAATTGGATGAGAACAGAGGTTTGGACATGGCTGATGAAAATTAGGAATTGAGGAGAGTTTTGATGAAATTGAAAAAAGAAGGACTAACATGATGATCGACCTAAAGTTGATGGGGGTAAACTGAAATTAGTTTTTAATTAATTGACACCTAAGATGATTTCTAATTGATAAATGAAAAAAAAAGGGTGGTGCTATTAACACACCCTTTGTATGGTGAGAACCAATCATCAATCAAATTTAAACGGCAAGTTTGTAAATAAAATAAAAATATGTGGATAGAAAAATAGATAGAGTGTGTTAATAGCAAAAAGAGATGTGTTAATAGCAATCACAAAAAAAAACATAATATTAAGTTTTTATATAAAAAAAAGGAAAATGATTGTTGGCCTTAATAAGGCCTAAAATTTTTTGCCTTAATCTTAGGTGGCATGTTATGTCATCTAGACACCTCACTAATTAAAAAGATTTTGTTATATCATTCTTAAGCAAAAATACA
>NC_020493.1:21089923-21093664 GCF_000184155.1 Fragaria vesca subsp. vesca | reverse complement strand
GTGCAATTCATTCAAAATAAATTAATTCGATAAACATTTAATTGATTTATTATTTTATTTCTAATATTCAATACAGAATATGGCTTATATATAGACATCAAAATTTTAACTCGCTAAAATAAAATATTAAATTGATAAGTTAAAAGTCTATAATTAAATTTAGATTCACAAAGATTGAAGAAAATTTTAATAAATTTACGAAATTAATTTATGGTATAAAAACCTACTTGGGTATGACTATTATCTTGGTCATTATTAATACATTAATCAATTTTGGTATATATGCATCCATATTAAGAGGGTAAGAAAATATTTCATATTAGTATGTAACAACCATTAATTGTTAGGGTCAAGATTGTATTTTTATCTAAGAATGATATGATATAATTTATCAAATTGATGATGTGTCTATGTGACATGTCATGCCACATAGGATTAAGGCAAAAAATCTTAGGCCTTATTAAGGCCCTCTAGCACTACCCAAAAAAAAATTTCTATCATCTTCATTTTTTGAAAGGGACTAGCGTCTTCCTTTATTTCTTATGCCAATTGATTCTTACTATAAATTCACTTATTATGTCAAATGTGTATATATATGCATGTAAAGTCCGTGGAGATGAAGTAATAGACTACATTCCTGGAATCTCCACCACACGCTTGGCAGATCTTCCCGCTATATTCAATGGAGTTGGTCTACAAACCCTCCACATAGCCCTTGAAGCTTTTTCCAACACTTACAAAGCACAACACCTCTTGTCAACTTCATTCTATGAGCTTGAGCCCCAAGCCTTTGACACATTGAGAACCAAATTATCTTTGCCTGTCTACCCTATTGGCCCAAGCATCCCATACTTCGAGCTTTCAAAACCAGCTCGTGGCAATGACCTAAACCATCTCCACTGGCTAGACTCTCAACCTAAAGATTCTGTATTGTACATCTCACTTGGGAGCTACTTGTCTGTCTCGAAAGTTCAAAGGGACGAAATCATTGCCGGGGTTAAGGACAGCGGTGTTAGGTTCTTGTGGGTGGCGCGTGGGGAAGCTTCTGAGCTCAAACATGGTGTTGGTGATAATGGTTTGGTGGTGCCTTGGTGTGACCAGTTACGTGTGTTGTGTCACTCTTCCATTGTAGGGTTTTGGTCGCATTGTGGTTGGAACTCAATTCAAGAAGCTGTTTATGCTGGTCTTCCAGTTCTTACTTGCCCTATATTCTCGGACCAACTCCCAAATGGGAAGCAAATTGTTGAGGATTGGAAGATCGGGTATAGGATGAAGAAGAAGAAAGTTGGAGGTGGAGACTTGGTAACCAGAGAGGAGATTGCAGAGCTTGTGCAGAGGGTTATGGATGTTGAGAGCATTGAGGGGAAGGAGATGAGGAAAAGAGCAAAACAACTTCAAGAGACTTGTCAAGGAGCAATTGCAAAGGGTGGTTCTTCTGACTCCAACCTCGATGCTTTTATTAAGGATATTTCACAAGTTTAATTATGGCCCTTGTTTAAGCTGCTGGTTTTTGTATTTCGATTATCCATCCCACTTCTAGCTGCAGTTTAATTTAGACAAGCCTTGTTGGTGTTCTAATTAATGTGTCTTCTTCCATTTGTCAATTGTAAATGTTGAAATTTGGATTAACTTGCAAATTGTTTCAATCATTAAGAAGCTATGGAATAATGTATGTGTTGTTTTAGCCACGATTTTCAGCAGGTCAGTAGGGAGAGAGAGGTAAATAGCTGAACCAAATGCTTATCGGGATGCGAGGCGTGCCACCGCGCGGACGCGGAACGTAGTAGGATGAGCTGACCTGAGCTTCTAAACAAACGAAGGTGGGCTCCGTCACCTTGTTGGCGAGGATTTACAAGTAACCTCCTAATCGTTCAAATCGAGTAAGCAAAGCAACCAAGGGGAAGGTGAACAAGGCAAGACTCCAGAGAGCTTTGGAAGTAAAAATGCTAAGGCGAGATGCTTTAGCATCGAGTTCGAGTAAGTTGAGGGTTTGTTTGTTGTGTTTGTATGAGAGATTGTGTGTAGATCGATCCCCGAACCCTCTTTATATAGTGGTTCATAAACTAAATGATAAGGATTCAGATCTCGCAATCTAAATGATAAGAATTCAAATCTCGCAATTTAAGTAGGTTTCTGCTACTTGAGTTGTACAAGATTTTGTTTTACTTGCCAACAAAATAACTGGGTGACGAGCATCCAACTACCAAGTAGACTTTGCATAGGTCATGAGGACTGACCTTTCACTCATCAAAAACTTATTAGTTTCTAATGCGGATTCAACCACTAAAGCTCTTTCTTATCTCGCGAGGTGTTACAGTCCACATAGGAACCCACCTCGCGCGTCCTCAGGGTTAACTCCCAAATGAGCTTATTTTTAGGGCCACAGGTACTGACCCAAATGCTGCTCAAGACTTATTTAATTTAGTCCCGGACCCAATTCTCAACTGGGCTCAAACACGTGTACTTAATTGGCTCAAATATATATCTTTCAATTTTCATTGATTCATACATGATGTTTAACCAATTTTTTTGATTACGATATTGATGGTTGGATTGTACTGAGGTGCACTTAAACCAATATGAATAGACGGTTGGATTGCATTTATCACATTTTTTTAAAATTTAAATAATAGTGAACTATATATCAATAATTGAGATTGCATAATAAATGTATGTGTCACTTGCATCTTGGTATGTAGAAAAATTTTCATACGAATTGATTTACATACAGTACAACATTGCCACTACAAGCAACCAATGAAAAACAGTAAGAGGACGTTCAGTGATATTTGCGAGATAATTTGAGGAAATTATATATTGAAAGATGAGCTTCTCTTTAGACTGATCTCAGAAATAGAGAAACACTTATCTATATTTTGATGAGTAATGCTACAGACACCAAAATATTTTACAGAATTTGAATTCCAAATGAGAAATTTTAAATACACACCCCTAATCTCTTAATACACACCTCTATTATTTTATGTTTCTATTAAGATGTAATAGGTAAGTTAAATGACCAAAACATACATCTATTATTAAAAAAATAAAAAATCGCGCGAGAAGTATTCTTTCCAACGTCTTCTACCCTAAAATCGTCGAAAACACGTATTCTCTTCTAACCCCAATTCTTCTCCACAATTCATTTGGGTTGTCTTTTTTTCTTTTTTTTTTTTTTTTCTTTTTTTTGTATCCGTATCAGCTTTAGTTTGATCTTACAAATCATATTATCAAGTACTGCATCTTTATCAGCTTTAGTTTGATCTTGGAGATTATATTGTCAAGTACTGCATATTTATCATGACATGTTTTCTCGAATAACTAGCTATCTATGTTTAATAGCTACTGTATTTCTACAATTGTGCTAGCTAGCTTGTGAATTTTGAAAACTTGTATTGGTGATTTGGAGTTGGAATATAACAATAATCATTTGATTATAAATTAAGCGATGATAACCAAAAATTTCTAGCAAAAATTAGACGAAATAATATGTAAAAAGAGATACCAAATAGTAAATATATATTAATTATATTAAATAACAAAATATTTCATAAATTAAGGACATTTTAGGCAGTTTGGGATGTGTATTAAGTATAATACTAAAATGAAAAACTTGATAGGTTGTGTATTAAGTAAGAGGTGTATTAAGATATTAAGGGTGTGTATTTAAAATTTAAGCCACCTCAACACTTTTATTTATCAATACCGCTGACATAGATTTTGACTAATATAAGAAAATAC